>NC_068276.1:18984014-19084884 GCF_025860055.1 Xyrauchen texanus
GTTGCGTCCGTTCTATTTTTACTAGATTTACGGCACTTCTCTGGCCCGTCCACTGCTCTCATCATTGTCTTTGAAATTAGTTTGTTCTCAGCTTCAAAACTAGGTTAAATTTAATGTCACGAATTAACCTTGATTAAGCCACACTATTATTTTTCAATTCATATTAAAGGTTAGAAGATTTTGAAAAAGATTTTGGGTTCACCCAAAAATGAAAACTATCTCATAATTTACTCACCCTTTTGCCATCCCAGATGTGAATGACTTTCTCTCTTCTCTTGGACACAAATTAAGATTTCAAGAAGAATATCTCACAATGCAAGTGAATGGTGGCCAGAACTTTGTAGCTCCAAAAATCACATAAAGGCAGCATAAAAGTAACCCATTAGACTCCAGTGTTTTAATCCATACCTTCAGACACAATATGATGTGTAGTTGAGAAACAGATCAATATTTAAGTCCTTTTTTACAATAAATGTACTCTTTCACTAGCCCTCATTTACTCTTCTCTCCTAAGAGTTCTTTTTTTGTTTTCGCCGATTAGCAGTCTTCGAGCATATCGCCACCTACTGGGCAGAGAGGAGAATTTATAGTAAAAAGAAAAGGACATAAATATTGATCTGTTTCTCACTAACACCTATAATATCACTTCAGAAGATATATATTTAACCACTGGAGTCTTATGGATTACTTTTATGCTGCCTTTATGTGCTTTTTGGAGCTACAAAGTTCTGGCCACCATTCACTGGCATTGTGAGGACCAACAGAGCTGAGATATTCTTCTAAAAATCTTCATCTGTGTTCTACAGAGGATTGAAAGTTACACGCCTGGGATGGCATGAGAGTGAGTAGAATAGATTATTTTCACTTTTGGGTTCATTTCAGTGACGTCTATCATACTGTAGATCAAATCTATCCGATCTACTTGGTTGTTGTTGTTGAAATCTAATGATCTTGTACTCGTTTTAATTTGTTTTATGAATAGCATATAGCCAACACTACAAAATGACCATGAGCTTTTGGTAAGGTGCTATATAACATAAAAAAGTGTCTTCTTAGTTTAAAAATTATTATTTTTATTATCCTCCACTGAATAGCATGTCCCAAGACTATATATGGCATGGAGCTTTTTGTGTCAACACTGGAATGACTGAGGAGAGGGAGTCTGGGGCTTAGCTTTTTTTTATGGATTAATGTTTGTTTTTTGTTTTTTTAGAATGATGCGTGATAGTCGTGTTCAGAACTATTATTACTAGTTGGGAGGCGGAACTGCCGTACCAGGTGGCTGAGCGAGTAGGACAGTCACGAGTTCGCTTTAAATAAGGCAGCAGGCTGAGATGCACAGTTTGCGCTGTCAGGGAATTCCGGGCCGTGGGGCTGACGTCAGGTCTGAGAGGAGGCGCTGTGACCTGAGAGCACGCGCGCGTGTTCCTGTGAGCGGTTACGCGCACAGCCGGAGCTGTGTGTCCCTTTAAAAAAACAGAACCGCTCAGAGCAACTCGACCCTCTGTGTTCGTTACAGACATACAAACAGAGAGAGAGAGAGAGAGTGAGAGTGAGTGAGAGTGAGTGAGAAGACTAACACAACGACAACATTACATATCAGCAACACACCCTCTGTGGGGAAGCAGAACAGACTACTTTTGGCGTTAAGACCGGAGGATCTACGAAAACAGACGGTTTTGTGGATTATTATTGTTGTTAAACTGGGTTGGACTGATATATTCCTCTGCACGCGCTAGAGAAGTTGGCGACATCCACCGGTATTTATGGGAATTTTAGTCTCACGTTCGTGTTTCAGCTCATGTTTTTGTTTCAGACAGCGTTACATTTCATTCGGGCAGCGTTTATAACAAAAGCGCCGCCTTGTAATTCAAGCGCTATATGTGATCACCCATGATTAAATGACTTCCCCCTTTGACACCTTTCTTGTGACCCATAACGGACTAATCGAATCAGATGTACGGAAACTAAAAGATGTCCTCGTTTGTTCTCCAACAGATCCTGTCTAACTTTTGGGATCCAGGACTGGAGGAGACGCAGTTGGTCTCGCGGGACCAGATTTACGACTAGAGGTAAGTCAGCTGTCCCGCTTTGAACCGGTCTCATCATTATTACCCCTCTGGCAAACACGTGACTAATTCATAATTGAGTGTTGGTCGTGACTGAATGCAATTACGGTCCTTATTACAGCGTGGCAACAGTCTGTGTGAATGAATGTGTTGTAGTAACGGGTGACGATGAGAAATCATTACTACCCACCAACACAAAGCGTGAACTTTTTTATCGTTTAAAAGTATAATATTAGGACAAGGCATAGTGTAACTCTTGGGCTGGGTGTTTTTATTGTGTAACTCGTTTTAATGTGTGTTTCTGGATGTTAACGGCAGAAAGCGTTCATGTTTGTAGAATCTCGGCCCCACGTGTGTCGGTAGGAGCAAAGGGGGTTGGGTTCACTGTGTAAATTGGCCCGGCTCGGCCCATCCCATTATTTGAGCCCTGCCTACAGTGTCAAACAAAGTCATTCACATAGAAAGTTCCGCCAGCCTTGTTTTTAATTTCACTGTAAATGTCAAGTTACACATTCGGCAGATGGACGTCTCCATTGCGTCGCGTCTAGCGCCACGGGCGTTGCGTTTTTAAGGCGGCTTGTCAAGTATAACGCATTTGGTGTAACGCCCCCTTAAATTACAACCTTTTCCAACTTTCAAAAGACCTGTGAGTGTGTGTGTGTGCACTGCTCTTTGTTTGACACGAGTGGGCAGGGCTCCTCTGTGGGGGATTGGCCGAGCTGGGCTGTCTCATAAAATTGAATGGATTGCTTCAGCCTGCACTCAACTAAATGCGACTGTCTGAAAGGAAATCGTTTGCATCGTTTTCTATTACAACAAGACTGTATCCTAGCCTGTGGGTGGGGTGTGTGTGTGTGTGTGTGTGTGTGTGTGTGTGTGTGTGTGTGTGTGTGTGTGTTTTGGACGTATTCCGGTGTCTGGGTTAGGGAACATGGGGGAAATTTCTCTTTAACAGACGTGAATAAAGGTGATTGACTGTCGGTTGCGCGAGCGAGTCGGGACACTACATTTTATGAGCCGCCATAAACACCCGTGGAAGTAAATATGGGGGTATATGAGGGCCAGGAAGATCCCTTTGAAGATCGACTTCCGATCAATTAGCACGACTGACGTGAAAACAGAGAGGCCGCGTTTGCTTCTCTTTGAAGTTGTGGGTCGTAAATATTGACAGATGTTTTCCTCAGGGTGTTTTGAATCACCCGCCTTCTCTCTGAATCCGAGAATGAATGGAACGTCACGCCCTTTAATGTGACGACATAAAACCGTAGAAGCTAAAGAAAGAAATGTAAAAGAATGTTGGTGAAAATGCAGTCATTCTATTACTGTTATATTGCTAATCTGACAATTTCTTTGGGGATGTCCTCATATAAGACAAATGTTAATAGATTAATAAATAATAGTATATAATTGTATTTTTTTATAAAGTACATTGTCATTATAAATATATATATATATATATATATATATATATATATATATATATATATATATATATATATATATATATGACAATGTACTTTATAAAAAATATATATATATAAAATAAATGTATATAAAATAAATAAATATATATATATATATATATATATATATATATATATATATATATATATATATATACATAAATAATAGAAGTCAATGGCATGTCCCCACTTGGTTAGCTAGGAATGTGTGTGAATGGTGAGTATGTATTTTCAATTGATAATGGAACAGACAGGAGGGTGTGTGTGGTAACTGTGGAGGTGTGTGAATTTGGTCCAAACTGGTGGAGAGAAGGGAGAGCTGTGTGTTTATGTGTGTGTGAGACTTTGAGGAAATAATGAGGTTGAATCATAGGTCAGTGGGCTTATAGGGGTGCTTACTCACCGTACGCTTATCATTGTCAGCCTTTGAGAGTGATGACGACAGTGAGCCAGGCTTGCGAGTGTATGTATGCCGTTATGCTGGTATTTCAGGACTTGCCTGACGATGAAAAGTTTACGTTGGCTGTTAGAGTCCCCATTCCATTGAGCTCTAACAGTTGCGTGTGGGTGTTTTTCCCATGTGGAGAGTGTGTAGTGCTGAACTTTTTGTGGTCAAAGGAAAAGGAAGTGAAGTATTAATAGGAATTTTGTAAGATAAAGTGTATCTGTGTTGGTGTGTCTATGAGTGTGTGTTATTCATATGGAGTTTTATTTAATGCCATAGACGGTGTTTGACCAGAAACAACATGAAAGGAAAAGGAGTTTCATAACATCTGATACAGAATTTGTTCCTCTCTGAGGGGCTTATTTTTTCCTTTGTCACCTTGCCGGTTTGTGTTATCTCACAATTTGGCAGAAAACAAGAGTGAGAGGAAAAGAGAGAGTGAGTAAAATAAATGGGGTGAGGTCATGAAACTAGAGTGGGAGGGATTGAGTGAGGGAGTGAGAGTGTTGGAAAACAAAAAAGATCAGTCATGTTTCTCTGAATCGTTTATTATTCATTTTTTTTGATGGAGTGAGCAGGATGTAAGACGCAGAACGCTGACATGCTTCATAACGTGGGGGGAGACGACATGACTGAGGATGGATTGTTTTCCAGCATCGCGATATGAGCACACAAACACTTTATCTTTATCTCACAATTCAACCTTAAAGTTACATTTCTTCATCTATTTTTGGTCAATAACCAAGGTCTCTCACATCCCTCTCCGACATTTGTGAGCGTCAGACAACCTGTTGCCATGCAACCAAGACCCAGCTTGTTTGTTATCCTTTTTCTAACTAATAACGTATAACTTTATCTTTGTGTTTGTGTCTAATGCACTGGGTTCTGGGAAATGAGGAGTACGTATGTAGGAGGGGACTTTTGGGGGCTAATGAAACAAACACAGATTTGGTTCAGATGTTCCTGTAATGAAGATGTAAGGTGCTTTGATGGCTACAGAGAGTGATAATTTCTGGTACTTCATATTCATAATGTTTGGATGAAAGAACAAACTCATTTTTCCTGACATGACACAGTGACACATTTGTACAGACTGTGTGAAACTGAACACATTTCAAGTTTTCTCACAGATGGCCGTGTAGACACAATCCTGACTTTCATGTCTAGCAGACGATGTTCACACATTGAGTCACTGACATTCACTAACCCACAGCACTTTGTCTTTCAGCTTTTTGCCATTTGGGATGTGTGGTTGTGTGTGTTTTGTAACACATGGGCACACCAGTCACTTTTTCCTGTTCCTTAAAAGTTTTACTCTACTTCTCAGAAGGATTGATACTCAAGTTGCCTGACCGGAATATGGACATAACACAGACAGTCTGAGATCATAACAAGCAACTACTGAGCTTCAGAATAAGAAACCAGACACTTGATCAGTTCTTGTATTCAGTCGATGGGCCATTCATAAATAAATACACACAAAACAAGGTTCCACAGGATGTTTCATCATTCCCCTCAGTCCCTTTAAAGCACATTCTCCCTCCCCTCTTTTGAGAGGCCCGCTTCCTGTTGCTCTGACGATAATTTCCTGTCTTACCATAGTTTGATCTCATTCTGTTCTGCTTTCTTTGTCACATGTTGGCACATTCACAGACAAACACAAAAGTCCAGGTGGAGATATCAAGATATCTAAACTTCAAGGCTTCATCTCTTTATGTGTGAAATGTGTCATTTCTGTGCCACTTGTCAACAAACTAAATTGCAAAAATAAGCACTTTTTTCAAACTGATTCCAGAAATCTCCCCTCATCTTCCAATGGTTATTAAAACAGATAGCCCTGCTTTAAACTCAGACAACTGATCAAGCCAATGTTGCTGTGATGGGTTTGACGGGTTGCTCAAACAAACAGGAACGTTTTGATAGTAGGGATGCACCGATGTATCGGCCAAACATCGGTATCAGCCGATATACGCCTTGTTGACTGACATCGGCCTATCAGCAAATACAATGTCATTCACCGATGGCAGTGGCCGATGTTTATCTGCTTTTATGTCTTTGTTATTTGCGGTCGACTTGGACAACAGTTGCCTAGCCAGCTGCAGTTTCGGAGAAGATCCAACAGGTGGTACTATAATACCACCCAAAGCCACTGGCTAGACACAACTCTGGCATGACTTAAGAGGGCAACGGATGCCATGCGCACGTGTGGTTTGTTTTCAAATAAGTGCAAGAAAATGTCGGTGGTGTGGGAGTATTTTACCATTTTTACCAAAAATTTCATCTGAAGATACAGCCGCTGTCACCCATCGAAGCTACTCATTGGTGCCAAAAGCGCAACACACATGCTGCCCTCTGAACTCGGTTAAAAAGCATTTAAAGCCGCTGTTGGTTAATTATGATCTGATCTGGATAAACTCGCGCCACGATTAGACTCGTTAATTTAATAACGCACTATCAATTGTGATTAAAACATGCTGGTGATATGGATGCCGCCATCTTTGATATTTACTTAAGTCACTGTCACTATGGTAACAGCTGTTAGAATAACGAGCTTGACTTTGGTCGTTCATTCATACAGGCTGCATTCAAGCCGCAACTGAAAGCTGTTGTATGAACAGGACATTTCAAAACTTACACCTGTATGTAAATGTGTCAATCCCAAACACTGACTGTGTGAACATAGAACATTAAGTGGCCTAAAGCTTCTTTTATGATAAACATCAGTGTCAGTAATGCGCCTTGCTCAAGGTAAGGACTCAGCCTGTTTTCTCAGCAGTGCTTACCATAGTGACAGCACCAGACACTGGTTATTTACTCTTAATAGGACATTGCCACTAGAGTTACTAAGAAAAGCATCAGGTTTCTCTTCGAGTTGACTCATACTGAGTCATGAATTCAAGATTCAAATCACTCTGAATAACGTTGCTGATCTTGCCGTTGCTTTTTACACTGATGAATGGCAGTGAGTATTTTAATTATTAGAATCACATGAGGATCTTTATTGAATGGGACATATATAGTCAACATTTTCTTAGTGTGCCTATACACTGCTTACATTCCCTGTTTGAATAATATTAGCCAACATATTTATTCAGCGGACACCAGAAAGACAACTACATATTCTCCTGAACATACAATGTGCAGATAGAAGGAATATGGTTACAAACCTTTTGGTGTTTATTGAATGTCAATATGACATCACTACTAGTGATATTAGCTCTTATCTTAAACTGTTTCATCCAGATGAATATATTTGTGGTGTCTAGCAACCAGAGAACAGGAGTGTGAACTGTGTTTGAGTAGGTCGAGGGCATTTATATTGAAAAAGTGAGCAGGGAAAACAATAATGGTCTCTGACAGCAAGATTTGTGGTGGACATTTGTGACATTCTGAAAGCATGATGAGGCCAGTTGTGAATGTATTGTAGTGTTATTTTTTTTAGTGCAAGGGTGAGTGAAGGTTGTTGCCAAGTTACTCGCAGGCATCAAAGTCTGCAGAGGGGGCTCGGGTGGGCAGAGAATCAGACAGTAATGAGTACTTGTGTGTGTCCTGAGCTGAACTCACTCTCTGGATGACGAGGAACACTCCCTGTATGTGGGTTTTTGTGGAGGCTACAAATGTGGGCTTTGAAAACAGCAACGCCATCATGATGACTTAACCGTGCATCATTGGCAGAGGCACAGATGGAAGACAACAGGCATAATCTCACTGTGACTTTGGATTTCCTTGTGATTGTGTGTGTGATCTCCATCGGACATGGGTTATGTAATGGCCAAATGTGAAAGCTCACCCACAGGCCCTTCCATCGGACCCCTTTGCTCACCAAGGAACATTCCAGAACTCTTATTTCACCTGATTCTTTCACCACTACCTATCCTTGTCTCCAATCTGTTTACACTCTTATGGTTTCCAAGTGTACAGTGCTATTCCTTGATTCCATTCCATCTCTCATTCCCTTCCACATTCGCATGCATTTAGCTGCTTCCTGGGACATCATGGCAGGAATCACTGGTGAGAAAATGCTGTCATGTTCTTGGATGACTTCACTCACATGACCAATATCATTATTTTAAAATAATCTCCCTGTGTGAGACCTGATTTGGTGGTAGTGCCCAAATCGATCTCTTGTGTCCATTTAATTGAAAAGCAAATCATAAACTCAATCACTTCAGATGTGAAAGTGTTATCTTTGATCTCTTATAGGGGTACCACTTTCTCTGTTCAGCTTTACACTTATAGTTGACACAGCAGTTTTTGTTTGTTTGATTGGACTGGGTTAGTGGGAGATGCCCACTGATGTGGCCTTTTATTTGGTTTGGTGTTTTTGGTGCTGATCTGGTAACTGTGATGGACAAGCCAGTGACTGGAATAGTTGTTTGATGTTTGCTGTCATGGGGATTTTTATCAACCTAAGGGGTGTTGTGGGAGTGAATGGGGGATTTTCTAATTATGATGTCATTAAAGTTAAATTCTTGAATCAAAAGTGATTAAAATGATTGGCCCTCCAGACTTGTAACAGTTGTGTTTTGTTACTGATCTTATTAGATATTTGTAGTCTAAATACATGTGATATTTCTAGAAAACAGTTCTCGTTAACTGTAGCATGAAAGCAAAAGCATATGCAACGCCTTGCAGTACACCAATAACCACACAGCCATATTCACTCTTATAATCAACGCCACCGCAGGCCAACTATCCTCTTCTGTTTGATCAACATCGGTGAGTTTCGATTCCCCACTTTGGTGAAATGGGGGGGAATCCCACTGTAATTTTATAGTACACCATGTTTATGCATCCAAAACAACACACCATGGCAAATATCTTTGACTGCACACTTTCAGAACTTCCCGATGCTGTCACTAAGGTGGGCGTCACCAATCACCTGACCTTAAAGAGTGAGCGAGAGGGGGCGGAGTCTAGGGTGTGGGGTAAGCCCTTTCCGTGGTTGACTCATGGGAGTTCCCCAGTTAGATGGCAAATAGTCACTGATCGTAGCTGTTAGTAGAACTGGTGTTTCGATTTATCTCTTTCAATAAATGTTTCATTTACAATTAAATCAGTTTCAATATGCTATATTTTTTCCCACATTACTAAACATGCATAACATGTTCTCTTAAAATTGAGGCTGCAGCAGTATTATAGTGCATATATTATGAAATGTGTTCAATTGTGTTTTTCAATTTTAGAAATAATGCAAGTCAGGTCCATATCTACGGCAGTTGACCGTGTGCACATGCTGCTTTGTTTTATGCAACTATGGAAACAAAAATAATTTATTTTCCGCTAGAAACGCATTTATTTTTACCTAAAATACACTCAGTTTCTTGAACCCATCCCGGCACACTTTATCTCTCATGGAAAGTGTTTTTCCCACACCACAGTTTTCACGTGTGAGTGCTGGCTGTCCACACCGATACCTCACTATGAGAGGCAGGCTTGTTTATTCAGAGACCTCCTCACAATAACTCTCACCATTGTGTGTGTGTGTGTGTGTGAGAGAGAGACAGTATCATGGATTTCTTCTCACTGTTGCCCTAATCACCACCCAAGAGTTCTCAATGATTTAGACAGTTGAGGGACTTTGCTTTTGATTGACTTCCTGTTGTTGTCTTAAAAATTACAATTAGTCTGTTATCTGTGCCTGTTATGTAGTAGCATATGAATATATAGTAGCTGCTTATGCAGGTCAAAAGCCTCATAACATGTAATTCTATGTGTTTTTGGACATGAACCATGGTCAGGTTTTCCACAGTCATAGAAAACATGGAAAATATCAGTCATCATTATTACCAGGGCCAGGAAAAGTCTTAAAATCATAATTTATAGCAACGTCAAATGTTTGTTGTGAAAAATTGTTTACAGACAGATTTTCGATTTTAATCACAATTCCAGTGGATCAGAAGTTTACATACACCAAGTTAACTGTGCCTTTAAGCAACTTGGAAAATTCAATAAAATTATGTCAAGCCTTCAGGTAAATGGCCAATTAGCTTCTGATATGAGTCAATTGGAGGTGTACCTGTGGATGTATTTTAAGGCTTTCCTTCAAACTTAGTGCCTCTTTGCTTGACATCATGGGAAAATCAAAAGAAATCAGCCAAGGACCTCCACAAGCCTGATTCATCATTGGGAGCAATTTCCAAATGCCTGAAGGTACCAAGTTCATCTGTACAAACAATAGTACCGCTCAGGAAGGAAACACATTCTGTCTCTTAGGGAGTCTGTCTCTAAAATAAGATTGAAGATTTTATTTTATTTGTCACGTTTCAAATATGTATTATAGTTCACTGTAATTTGCCCATTAAAATATCTAGTCAATGGAAATAAAGTAGTTCTTTATACTGTACACCTCTTAAAGAAGATGTTAATAAAAGCCTCTTAAAAAAAGATGGGGAAAGGTTAGATTTGCATGATGACTAAATTACAATAAGTGAATTTAGGCCTAATATAAATTTAGAAAAATATAAGCGTGTTTCGTTCTAATATAACTGTAAAATGCCCACCATGTATTTCAGTTCGTAAATGTCCCTACCACAAAGCACAATCTCCCCCCCCCCCGGGTTGCTTTCAACACCTGGTCTGTCACAGGTTAGTGATGGCACAGCTGCAAAGCCTAGCTGTTTTACTGTGCTTGTGCTGATTAGATGGAATAAAGCCAACGTACAAGCAGATTAGGAAAACAAATGAGCGTAAACTCAAAGCACTGATCACTACCACTGTGTTTCTCTGTCTCTCTGCAGTGATCCACAACCACAGAGTCAGCAGAGATGATCAACCAATGGTGCTAAACCCTGCAGACGATTGAAAGGTGGTGCTAGATGCTGATTTGACAGGTAGAAGTGTACATTCGAGATTGAACAGTATGTACAGTATTTTGAGTGTGTGTGTGTGTGTGTGTGTGTGTGTGTGTGTGTGTGTGTGTGTGTGTGTGTGTGTGTGTGTGTGTGTGTGTGTGTGTGTGTGTGTGTGTGTGTGTGTGTGTGTGTGTGTGTGTGTGTGTGTGTGTGTGTGTGTGTGTGTGTGTGTTAAATCCAGACTAAATATGCAGCATGGGAAAAAGTGACAATGAACTGCAGCATCATGTTTATTTCGGTCCCCACTACAAGCTACATCCAGCCTTCCTGAAATATCACAGAAGCCTTTTAATAGTGCGATAAAGTGAGCCAGAGAGGATTGGGTGGGCCGCTCTGCACTGTAGGCTCAAAATATACACATACGAACACACACACCAATTCTGTCTGACTAAACCTGCTGAGCAAGGAATGGGTCATGCGCAAACACACATACACACTCACACTCGCTGTCTAAATAATCTGTGTACTGCCATGTGTTTATCTTTTGACTAGTTATCATATTCAAAATTACATCTTAACTGTGAAGTAGCTGAGAATTAAAGGCCCGATGAGAATTTCAATGGTTTGTCATTCAGAGAGTTTGTAGACTAACCCATCAGGTAAGACAGCATTTTATGGATGGCAAGTTTAGTCCTGGCAGTATGTAAAGCATATATCTGGTTACTGTGTGTCCCCAGAAGTTGTATAAATCTGACAACCTCCCTTTAGGGATGTCCTCAAGGGTTAAAAGTGTGTGTGTGTGTGTGTGTGTGTGTGTGTGTGTGTGTGTGTGTGTGTGTGTGTGTGTGTGCTATAGAAAGAGAACCTGTGTATGTCACTCCATACTCTTTTGCCAAGTTCATAATTAGTGTGTGCTGGGCAACTTTCCTATATGCACACATATGCGCATCATGTGTGTACTTGCCAATATCTGAGCATCCAGTGTGTGTTCAGAATGCGTGGGAAGCTTGGTGTGTTTGCATGTGTGGGTGTTTTGAGAGCACAGCCGGTCTTCTCACTTGGAGTCTCCCTAAAGAACACTTTAATTTTAGATCCCTCTTTCTTCCCTAATCTATCCATCCATCCTGTTCAAGCCTTCTGCTATTCCTTCCCCCCTCGCTCTTTCTGTCTATTCCTCTCTCCATCACGCCTGGCCTAATGAGATTAACCTCAGTGTCTTTCCTGTCATACACACGTAAATAATCAAACTCGACCAACACAACACAAGTACACACACTCCTTTATGTACATGGCACACAGACACTGCTGGCTTGACTCCAGGGCTTTGCTCTACTCGTCCCTCTGTCCCTTTGCCAAGAGGCCCCAGGAAGGGTTATAATGACCTCGGTGTACTCTCCCTATAGGTGAACTCCCACAAGCCCATCTGCGCTCATTTTCCACCCATTGGAATACAGAAGAGCACTGCCCCCTAGAGGTAGCCTGTGGTTCTGAGATTAAAAAGAGTTCTTTTGTTAATAGCTGCCTCCAGGCCAAACATTCATAGAGCCTACAAAGGATGTTTCCCCCCTGTGTTTAATGGATTTGGCTGTATATTTGTGTTACCCTAATATCCCATCTTTCTTCTTTTCTTCCTCTCTCTAGTTGTCAGGAGTACCAGAAAACAGCTTCTCCTTCATTTTGGTGAGTGACCCTCTCTGTTGTGCAGTGGAGGGCTTCACACTCACAGCTAGTGTGGTGAGTAAACATGTCTACAGTTACACTGAGTGGCCTTGGTAGATTCTAGTGTTCACTTGAACATTAGTTGGATCAGTAAGGACATTTAGTGTATGTACAGTTTACATGTTTGGCATATACAATGTCATTTTATATGGCAGCTCATTAAAAGAGAGATTAGTTGCTTGCTTCACTTTCTGATATATCAGGCCAGTCTTAAGCCAAACAAAGGCAGCACAGACGCTTAGAAGTTTAATGGTTCAGTGTCACAGCCACTTAACTCTTTGGATTCTCTCCATTGTGAAATTATGCTAAAGTATTTAAGTATTATCCACTCATTGCCGTGTATTGGTTAAGATATTGATATTTTGTGCTATGGAAATTTGAACAGTATACATATGTAACTAGGTCTCAACATTGATATCTTCTCTAAACAAATATATATTTTTTTCCCCTCTGTATATGTAGATGACTAAATTGTGTTTGTTTATTGACTAGGCTGAATGCATCACACAGCAGAAAAGTTCGGTGGGTGCAGCACACGGGACCCGTTTCCTCTGGACGGACTCAACCGGAGACCATGGGCTTCCGTGGGCAGCCGCCCCTGGCTACCTCCCTCCAGGTAAATATACCTCCACATCAGGGCCATATAATATTTATTGTGCGTATCATGCAAGAATAGATGCGTGAAACAAGTGATAATCTAATATGGTTTATGAAACTTTCTCTTCTGAAAGGTGCTTACCTGGTGTCAATCAACACCAATTATTCCCCCATCTCCCACCCAGTCATATGCCTGGGCTAAACCATCCTAGTAAATTCTTAAATAATGGGTGAGTCTCTATAAAGCTGTTTTTGTTATTTAAAAAAATACTTCCCTCTTGCAAGGTAGGACATTTTATGTTTGCTAATGTGTCTTTTTTGAATTTCTAGTCCCTTACCTCAAGGGGATAAGCAGGACCTGTCTCAGGCTTTTATGCCAGGATTACAAAGAGTGCCCCCAGCACCTCCCAGGCCTTGGGAACCAACAAGAACTGGTCAAGGATATGAACCATTGCCTGGTGATGAACACAACTGTCTGCACAGTGGCTACAATGCAGGGCCTCCTGCACACCTCACTGTACGAGCCAATCAGCTACTGAAGGTACATATTGACTTTGATATATTTATGAATGACCAGCTAGCATCTACACTGAAATTGTTGTACAAATTTTCATGTTTAAGGATTTAACTGTATGTGAAGCACTGAATAATTAAACTGTATTTTATGGCCAAGAACCTCTCACCAAACTCTGTCTCTTCCCTCCCACCACAAGTATGGTGCTCCTCAGCATGGCTCCCGTCCAATGCCTCCATTACCTGATCTATGGACTCAACCTCAGACTCTGCAGCAACCTAAGGGACCTCACTCTCAAGCTGGGCAGTTAAAACGGCCAGGGCCCCCTCTGGGAGAGCACTCCGTTATCCAGCACACCCCTGATCCATCTCTTCATCGGCTCATGGAGGTCTGTCCCAGCCCTAGCAAGAGAAAGAAGAGCTCTGGGTCTGAGCAGGTTGGCGAACCCTTTTTTAAATATAGCTCAAGGGTATATCTTATTTTGTGGCATCATCTCTGCATCTTTCAGTCCTAAAGCTCTTGTTAAACAAGTGTTGTAAAAAGGACTCTCTTTTCTGCTTCTTACAGCAGATTCCTCATCCAGCCATGCAGCGCATAACTGGGCCACCTGTAAATTTGAATCAGCAGTCGTGCTCTCACTACCCCCTACCCAAAACTGGCTTTTGGAACCCATTGCACAAAGGAGGAGGACCCTGGAACCCAGCTGAATGCAAAAGTGGGCCCATCGATTTCCAAGTCAGTCACCTCTGATTTTATTGTTAACTTTTTGTTAATTTCTTTATTCTGTCTTGTATTTTTGTATATAGCATCATCTGGTACTACCATGTACCCAAACCTTACAGTTTTATGTGTATGTACTTAAATGTCATTTTACATTTAAATGTGACCTTGCTTGGTATTTCTCCTTATTCTGTCTTCATAGGATTGCGCTAAGCCACGAATTGGAAGTTTCCCCTACAAACCACCTCCCTTGAATTCCTCAACCATGTCTCCACCCACCATTCCCCCTACAAGAGGTTATGTACAGAGCAGAGTTCCTCCACCACAATCCCACAAGGCCACTCTATCACCACAGTCTCTGGGACCACCAGCACCCAGCCCTCACATCCAACATCCTACATTCCCCTACCCCAACAACAGACCTTCAGTTCAAGGGGAACCACAGGGTACTACTCCACAAAGAGGACACGATTCTGGAGTGAGTTCTTTGGATAACCAGGCTCCACCACCTACATTCTCCTTATCAATGCGGCCAGATAGAGAGCGCCCAGCACCCTCACCAGCAAACCACACCACTGTGCCTTACAGTCACCCCCAGTTCCAGCCTCACCCTGGACTGGTCCATTCCACCAGCCCATCGGCCACAGTACCTCAGCACAACCCCCACAAACCCTGGAAGAACCAGGTGACACACAGACAGCATGCAGTAAGTGAATCTCTCAGTTTTAAGTTAAATTAACTAAAGCTTCTTCTTATGCACAAAATAGCTTGAAGTCGATCTCTGATAATGTTTAAATTCTATGAATCCATTAAGTTAATAGCATGTACAATGTTATGCTGTAAACAATACAAATGTTCAATAGCATAAATATTTTGGCCCACCTTTTATTGACTTTGTATATTGAATATCTCTCTTTAGGAGTCACGTGACTATTCAGGCACAGGGGATTCTCAGGTTACCCCTAGCCTTTCCCAGGCACAGAATAGGGTTGGTGGAGATAAACAGAGTCCAAAGACCCCCCAACGTGTGAGCCCTCCTCAGGCCCCTGCTCGAGCACCTGTGATTACCCCAAATCTGGAAACATCCCATCCACCTCGTTCCCTTAAACTTTATACCAATGATGGAAGCATCCCTAGAATTGGCTCCGCACCCCCCACCACCTGCTCCAACCCAAAATCCCTAAGCAGTTGGAGACCCACTGACTCTTCAGTGCTAATCTCAAACCCAAACCATGTATCCATGATTGAACCACATCCAGGGTATCAGGGCATCCACCCTGGTGTTGGAACACATTCATACCCACACAGAATGGCACAGTCTCAGCTTCAGCCGTCCACTGTACCCCACACTGGACAAGGTATACCTAACTACACCCCAGTTTCCTCTGCTCCTTCCACCCTAAACACAGGGCTTCTGAGATCAGGAGAGAGTGTCATCACCAGCAATACCTCAAACACTCTCCCACAGACAGTCAATTCATCCTTGCATCACCCTCAAGCTCCAGTACACTTATCAGTCAAGTCATCCATACAGTCAATGCCTAACAGTTCATACACAACAGTGGCCATTCAAGGATCCTCCTCAGTTCCTCAGGCAACTACTACTGTCCCAGCCTCGGTCTACCAGAGGCCCTGTTTGCAACCTGCTGCCCCAAGTCCTCAGTCCATTTCTGATGCTTTAAATAAGCTTGATGCAGAGCTGCAGGGCCACATGCAAGCAGAGGAGAGAAGGAGAGAGCAGGAGGAGGAAAGGAAACGGAATAAAGAGAGACAGGAGGTAGAGAAAAAGCCACACAATGAATCTGCCATCAAGTGTCTAGAACGTTTGCTGTCAGTTACTGCAGCGGAGCCTCCGCCCCCTCTTCTCTCTCCAGCTAAGACACCTTCTTCCATCTCATCTCCTAGCCAGAATTCACCACCCTATCCCTGGCTGAGTCGAGGTGGAGTGCCCCCACGTCCTCCTGGAACTACAGCAACCCTTATGGAACGACTACTGCCGCCACCTCTCACCCCTCAGACTGAGTATGCACGTGAGAAGCAAAGGCAGAGAGAGAAGTGGAAGAGTGGAACATCCTTCAGTCCTCCATCATATAATCCAACATACTCCAAGCCTGGTCTTATGGGCCCCTTGGTCAACCACACAACACAATCAAAACCCAACCCATCCAGAGACCACACCATACTAAAAGGCTCTCATAATGTTGGAATTAGGGATGCTATACCCAACACCCCACCCTTGAGAGAGCCACCTAAACTTTACCAGGCCTTTCCCAAGGATGCTCACTCTTCTTGCACAACAATCAGCATGACTGCAAGCAGCTTTCAAAAACATATACCCAGTAAAGGGCTTGGAAGTCTGGGTAGCAGTGCTAGCAGCTGCAGTGGTGACTCTGATAGTGCCCAGTTTGAGGAGGAACCCTCCGAGCTCTTGCCTGATGGATTAGCTAACATTATGAAGATGCTTGATGAGTCCATCAAGAAAGAGGAGGAGTTGTATTCTTGTCAGAGTGAAAAACAGACGGTACCAGAAACTATATTTTCTGCAAATGTGGCTCCAATGAAGGGTTATTTATGTGCTCCAGACCTCATACCTGCCCTAAAACAATCTCCAACAGAAGATTATCAGCCAGTTGGCCATACAAGCCCACCTGTGTTAAGTCGGCAAGGTTCATTGGCGTCTCCTTGCAGCCGCACATCTTCACTTGAGGAAGAGGATGAGGTTCTTAAGATCATTCCCAAGCCTGCCAATGTCATTAGCATGCAGTCCCAAGAGAGCCTTCTTGCCACAACAGGACCCAACTATCGCCATAGTGACTTGGCTAAGCTGTATGGCCTTCCAGATGTGGAGAAAAGTGAGGATGATGAAGAAGCAGATCGAGAAGATGAAACCCCATCTTGTTCACCACCACCTCAGCGGCCACACCTCCATCAGACAGGTGTGAACAGCATGTTTAAAAACCTTGCATCTGTGCTTGAGAGCCAGAAATACACCTACCGTGGTGGACCCTTTGGTCGCCCACCTCCCTCTGCTTTTGTGGGAGTTAAGTACTCTTCCTCTCTTTCTCTGGGACCTGACATTTGCAGGCAACAACAAAGCACTTCCCCAACATCAGCTAATCACCCAGGCTTTAGCAGTCCAACCCAAACCTCTGCCAGTAGTAACTCTCGCCCCCTCTCACCTACAGGATGGGTGTCAGAGAGGAAGAATGACACTAAGATTAATCAGTCAGATCTTGTGGTCAGTGGTGATGAGGTAGAAAAGTTAGAAGAACCCCCAGGAGAGAAGGATTCTGAATTTATGACAGAGTTAATGGAGATGGAAAGATTACCAAAATTGACCACCATCTCAGAATCTTCACTAGCGGAACTTGGTCATAGCTATGAGGTAAACAAACACACACTCCCTTCTACAGACTGCTCAAAGGCAGAGTTGCACGAGATTTGCAAACCTGTTAAAGAAAAGGACCGACATAGAGACCAAGAACGAGAGAGGAAACACAAACATTTTAGCAGTAGCAAGAAACATGAGGACAGGAAAGAGAAAAAGAAAAAGCACAGAGAAAAACAAGACAATATGTCCCTTTCTTCATCTTCCTCATCCTCCAGCTCTAGTCGACGGCACAAGGACGGAAAGTCACATAAGGAAAAGAAGAGCAGGCAGGTGCTGGGTAACTTGGACCTTCAAAGTAAAGAGTTCAGGGAGAAGGCTCAAGAGCGTGATGGGGATAAGAAGAAAAGGAAAGAGGAATGTAGTCGACCCCAGAGTGAAGGGGAAGAGTGGGCACGGAGTAAGGACAAGAGTAATAACTCTGGACGTTCCTCCGAAATCCCATCAGCTTCATCATCATTATGTTCTGATGACTTTCAGAAACTGAAGGCATTGACAGATGGGCCACCCAAAGAACTAAAAATCCGCCTAATAAAGGTAGAGAGTGGAGACAGGGAAACATTCATTGCTTCAGAGGTAGAGGAGAAGAGGATTCCTCTGGAGGAAATCACCATAAAGAACACAGCTAGTGAAATCATCAGAGCATGCAAGTGAGTTTAGTTTACATTCAACAATTTAAGTTTCAGAAATGTCATATATAGTTGATGTTATTTAGGCCATGATAGACCATAAGAAATATGTCTTTTTGTTTCAGGGGAGCTCGCATGAAAGGGAAGTTTAAGGAGTCTTACCTCCTACCTGCCTTCTCTGTGAAACCAATTATGACCACTAAGCAGCCCATCCCTCGAGAGAAACTCAACCCCCCAACACCTAGCATCTATGTAAGCTTATGTTCTTAAAAAAAAAAAAGAAAAGAAAAAAGCTCACTGCAGTATCTTGTGCACCCTTGTGGCCATTTCTTTAATACATGCACAAGAACCACTCTACTCACTGTGATGGCAAGGTTGATGTTTAGTTGCAAATTTAAAGCATATCATAATGGAGCCATGGTGTTTCTCTGCAGTTGGAGAGTAAAAGAGATGCATTCTCACCAGTGCTGTTGCAGTTCTGCACAGATCCTAAGAACCCCATCACTGTCATTAGGGGACTTGCTGGCTCCCTAAGACTAAGTGAGTTAATGCATACAAACATACATGTACATGCATAGACAGATAACACTTCATTTTGTAACAGTGCAGTTGTGTCCTTACTATTATTAAAACTAATTGATATTCATTCTCTGTTTCTCCCTTCCTCTTTGTAGATCTGGGTCTGTTTTCCACTAAGTCATTGGTGGAGGCAAATGGGGAACATTCAGTGGAAGTGCGGACACAGGTCCAGCAGCCAGCAGATGAGAACTGGGATGCTAGTGGTACTGGCCAAACCTGGCCCTGCGAGAGCAGCAGGTCGCATACAACGATCTCAAAGTACGCTCAGTACCAGGCCTCCAGCTTCCAGGAGAGCTTACAGGTATGAAAGCAAATACACACTCCTTAGTTTTCCAATAGAATAGAGATGTTTACATCATCTCCCCATACACGCATGTCATTATCTTGTTTTGCAGGAAGAGAAAGGCAGTGACAATGATGACGATGAAGATGAGAAACCAGCCACTGACACAGACAATACATCCAGTAACTCCCCAGCTCCAGGTTCCAGGTAATTAATTTCAGATTACAACAGCAATTAACTCTTGAATTAGCCAAAACATCTACTAAACATTATTATAATAAGAACAATTGGTTTAACTTCGATCATATATGTCTCTGATATATATCACCCTTCTTCTAAAATGAATAGTACCCAACACTGTTTTACTGTGTTTACAGTTCAGAGCAGAAAGCTGTGGGAAAGATCATTAAATTTGGCACCAACATCGACCTCTCTGATCCTAAAAGGTAAGACCATTGAGCATTCAAATAAAAAAACATTTGCATAAATGTGTGCAGCTTCCTTTTGCCTATGTTTCTCTTTTGGATGATATGATAAATGTTATCCAATTCCAAAAAAATAATTTGTGAATACAGAAATAGAATATTTCCCCATGTGCTGCACAGCTAAAAACATGTGCCAAATAATGTAGATGTATTCAGTAAGACGCCGTTTACACCTGATATTAAGATGTGCTTTGGGTGGTGTGACCAGGTCAGGACAACACACATTGCTGTTTAGTCCTGGCCACTTAAATGTGACTCCTGTGACCACTTGTGTTTGTATTTTGATGGGAGAGTCTCTGATGTTATGACAAAATGCATCAATCTCAATGTCAGCATTTTACTGCATGATATTTAAGAGCAACAATTTCAGAAAAGACAAAGAAAAAGCTTTTTCAAAGTCTCCAAGGGGTGTTTTTTTTTCTCATTTTAAAGCGTTCGTAACCGGCAATGGTTCAACTTGTTACCGCAGCGGTTGATTGACAGGTGGTGCTTAGCTGCTGTCAAAGCTGCTGTTCGATTTTAGACCTCAAATGCGATGTGGTCACATGCATTTTTGACTACATTCTATGTCCTTTTTTTGATCGATCACAAAACATTTCTGACCCCTTTTACACCTGTATTTAGCGCTGACCACATGTGACCAGATAACTCTAAATGCATCTCAATACCACGTGTAAACTGGGTCTAAATGCCATGTGTCTTGTGCTTTTAGATGGAAGCCCCAGCTGCAAGAACTGCAGAAGTTGCCGGCATTTATGCGTGTGTCCTCCAGTGGGAATATGCTGAGCCATGTTGGTCATACAATTCTGGGCATGAATACAGTACAACTTTACATGAAGGTCCCTGGCTGCCGCACACCAGGTTTGTGAAAGTGACAAGTGTGTCCTAGTGAATCTGAGTTTCACTTGCTTGAGCAGTTTTGCATTAGTGTTTATTTTGTTGTTCTCTATTAAGGTATAATTACATTTTTTATATTTCTGTCATCAGGACACCAGGAGAACAATAACTTCTGTTCTGTGAATATCAACATTGGGCCCGGAGATTGCGAGTGGTTTGCTGTCCATGATGACTACTGGCAGGCTATTAGTGATTTTTGTGAAAAGTAAGGAACTTTAGATTTTCTAGACACACCATTATTTCAGATGCGATTATTGGTCCAAGGGTTAGTCCAGTTATGATCGAATTATTAGTCACATTACTTTTTTTGTTTTTGCTCGTCTTGTATTCCAAATAAAATCAATAAGAGTATATTCGGTAAAGGTTTCCTTCATAATTTATGCGCTTTTATATTTCTTATCGGATAAAAGATTTATCCACCTCAAGTGCATCGGGGGTTTTTATGCACTTTTTTTAGATTTTATTCGTATCTTGGTGTTTCCATCCAGGAGTTTTTATGCAATATCCCAAAATGTGTGTAAAAATGTGTTGATTGAAGCCCAGCTATTGTGGATCTAAATATAGTGATGAATTTGAAAAAAATAGTTTTTATTAAACAATAGTTGATTATGTTACCAAATTGAGTACACAATAGGCAGGGTTGTGAGGGTTACTTTTGAAATGTATTCCACTACAGATTACAGAATACATTAGATGTAAAATTCCATTAGATTACTCAAGGTCAGTAATGTAATCTAAATACTTTGGATTACTTCTTCTTCACTGGTAAATTTTTTCTCTTGTTTTGACTATAAAACCTCTGCCAGTACAGTAAGACAAAATACATATGTTAAAAATACATTCTCTGAAAAACCTAAATATCTTATGCAGTGTTGTTTCTAAAACAAGATCAATCAAACTGATATATATGATTTTTGATATTTTTACAGGTAAACAATAACAAAATTATCATCAAGAATGCCCTAATATTCAAGATCTTTCTAGAAAAAAAGCAATTATGATCTAACATGATTTTTCTTGATCGTGAATATGATCAAGAAATATGTGTTACATGTGCATGTAAAATTACTAGAAATAGTATTTTAGCTTAGAGTAAAGCTGACAATTTACACAAGGTTTATTTCTATTTCTTCTGCTCCAAACTTACTTCTCTGTCTGCTCGTATGAATGTAACACATCATAAGAAAGTGTTTCACTGCTGTTCAAATGCACTTTGGATCACAGCATTTATATGTATAAATGTTTTCCATCTGAAAGGACTAAATATTAAATGAAACAAATGACAATAAAATACCAAGTAATCTCTTCAGTAATTAAAATACATTTGAATGTAACTGTATTCTGATTACCAATGATTTAAATTTGTAACCGTAGTGGAATACAGTTACTTATATTTTGTATTTTAAATATGTAATCTCGTTACATGTATTCCGTTACTCCAAAACCCTGAACATGGCTAATCCTGGATGGAAATATTTTATTTTTTGAGAATTGCATTTATACTTAAAATTTCTGATTGATTTTTTTTCTCTTAGGCATGGAGTGGACTACCTTACGGGATCATGGTGGCCAGTTCTGGATGACCTGTACCGCTCTAATATACCTGTGTACCGGTTCATCCAGAGGCCAGGAGACCTGGTATGGATCAACGCTGGCACTGTACACTGGGTTCAGGCCGTGGGATGGTGCAACAACATAGCTTGGAATGTGGGGCCTCTCAGTTGTAAGTACCCAACACCCAATTATGTTTTTAAGTACATCTGTTCCATTATTTCTCTCTCTGTTATTTTTTTATCATTCAAAAAGTTGCGGTTCTTGTTCAGTTTCTGAAAAGCTGCTTTGCTAGTCCTTAGCTCACTTTTGGTTTATCTTTGTAGCATATCAGTACCAGTTGGCTTTAGAGAGATTTGAGTGGAACGAAGTGAAGAAAGTGAAATCCATCGTTCCTATGATTCATGTGTCCTGGAATGTAGCACGCACTGTCAAAGTCACCGACCCAGACACTTACAAGATGATCAAGTGAGTATGCAGTGTCTTGCCAAGCTCTACATTAAAATTAAGTTGCATTGTTCATTTAATAACTTTTTGGTTTCTCCCTTTCAGACACTGTCTCCTCCAGTCAATAAAGCACATTCAGATCCTGAGGGACCAGCTGGTGGCAGCAGGAAAGAAGATCTCCTACCAGAGCAGAGTGAAGGATGAGCCAGCCTACTACTGTAATGAGTGTGATGTGAGTAGAACAGGATCAGCTTTTAGTCATGTGCCCCGTTAGAAAAGATGCTGGGTGCATCATAAAATCTAAAGCAGGTCCAGTTTCAGGAGTACAGATTTGTAAAATATAGGCATGATGTAGTGTTGATGCATAAAAAAGAATACAACTACAAGTAAATGATATTGGTTATATACTTAAAAAGCTTGTTGTTTGTTCTTGAGCAGGTGGAGGTGTTTGACCTGCTGTTTGTGACCAGTGAGAATAGCAGTCGGAAGACGTATGTAGTGCACTGTGAGGACTGTGCACGACAACGCAGCCCTAACCTCTCCAATGAAGTAGTGCTCGAGCAGTACCGCATGGAGGAGCTGATGAACGTGTATGACTCTTTCAGCCTGGTGAGTGCATTCACACATTGTCATGAATAAAGCTCAGACTTGCAATGATTGTTGATTCTAACATCTATTTGTTTGTGTTCATTCTTAGGCGATCACTCCCAGCCCCCGATGAGGATGACTGGCCCCTTTCCCTCACACAGCCATAACCAAAACTCCTGCTCGCAGGACAAGATCTTATATTTTAGTCCAATTCAGGACTTCATTTTTCCAATGGTCATTTTTTAACTACTACTGCTTATATTTGTTGAACAGCCAATTGAAAACCAGTTTACTCAGCATCGTTTACAAAACCAATCAGCCAATAAGACTCCGGTTTACTTCTGTTTTTCTTGTGAACCAACCTCTGAATGGCTCTGAGGGACTTCAAATGGAACGCAGTTGATGATCGTCATGTCTGGCATGTCCATTTTGGTTTTTGTTTGTAGTTTTCTTTCATGTTGCTTTTTTGTTTTGTCTTGAATACTGAATTGTGTAAATGCTCTTTGTACTTTCTGTGGGGTGCTTATTTGTCTCCAATAATTTAATATTTTTAAAACTAGAACAGCCTAGATATATACCACATTGGCCTTGTGACTTGTATTTAGTGAAGAGATCAAATTAATAATACTACTAATACAGCTATGGACATTTTTCTAAAGCATTAAGAATTAAAAGAAATACAGCTGTTCAGAATGCTTCAAAACATACGGGTTTTAAAGACTTTCAGTTTTAGATATGGAATGTTGTGTTTATGATGTCATCATTTTGTTTTCCACAAAGAATATTCATCATCAGGACAAAAAGCATTTTAGTTTTTTTTATTTGGGTTTCATTTTGTGAGACTATATTGTTCGGTTCCATCAGTTTTGTTCAGTGAATTGTGTGTCACCTCTATACAGATCTATCCTTTTTTTTTTTCTTTTTTTTTTATAAATTGTAAAAAAAATTATTTAAAAAATGTCTTCTATTTATTGGATATAAAATGTTCTCCCCTGCCTCAATATGGTTATCAGAAATGTATTAAGGGTTTCTATTGTTGTTCTAATTTCTTTGTAACATTTTAAGGGGGAGTTAAAGGGTGCTGATATATTTTTGTTGTTAAGTCTTGGAGCTCACCCCTTTAAATATCTTTCCTGTATACACATATTAAATCTCTCAGAACTGACTCCATGTCCATTTAGATTGTTGAGCACAGAATGGCAGGATTTGACTAATAATTGTCTTTTGACCAAGTTTTAAAATCGACCTTTTCCCACTAACCTTAACAAGGGACTGAAATGTGATCACTGTTAAATATTTGTACACCTGTTTACCTTGTCAGTTTTATTTTGGGAAATTAATTCATAAATCCAGGGGCCATGTTCATAAGAGTTCTCAGATTAGAATAGCTCTGATTATTTTATATTACATAAAATGGTGACATGGACTTATGTCAGTAATACTGAGCCTAGATAAGCAACCTACTCTGTCATGAAATCACATTATTCATGTACTGGTGTAGAACTTTTTTTTTGTTTTAAGACATTTAGTGGTGCTTCTGTCCTGTTGTAAATGCTGTTCATTTGAGGACACATTTGCCATGCTGACTACAGCAAATGTAATTTTTTTAATATACACAGTGTGAAAGGGGATTGAAACGCATTATCTTTGATATGTAAACTGTAATTTTTACCGAGCTATAGAGGCGTTAGCTTAAAATAATTCATGTATTATCAGGAAAAGTTTGTTTTGTGATATAGATGGTGCTAAGTTCTTCTTGAGCTACTCTCTTGATTTTTTTTTAAGATTTTTTCCTTGTTGCAATATACACTTCTTTATTCTCTTATTTTTATTTTTGTGGTTATTTAAAATCTGCACTGTTTTGGAATTCACACACGAAGCAAACTGAGCCAGACATGTCTTAAACACTTTGTGAATTTGTGTGACATTGATATGATTACTCTGAATAATATTAAATGCTTTTTGATAAACTTTGATCTGTGGTTTCTGTGGATTAATGCAATGAAAGGTTTCAAAACTTTGATAACTTTAGAAAATTTGAAAAACATCTTTAGAAAATGATTTGCACTTTACACATATACATATTGTTCCAAAGCAGCTTTCCAATAGAACTAGAAATTATGCTTTCTAAAAAAAAATAGGAACCCATGCAGTATGCCAAAACGTCTTGGTTTCCTACGTAACCTCGTTTCTCTCTAGATGAGGGAACGAGTATTGCGTAAGCTAGCTTACGCTACGGGAAAGATTCATCTTTTCTGAGATATTGAAGCCAAAAAATTATCCTTAATTTTGTATAATTTGTCAACGCAGTGCAGCAACTGCAGACCTTGAGCGGGCTAGCTAGCGAGCTCATTGGTTGCTCTGCGGCAACTGCTGCAGCCTATAGACGAACTTGCGTGAACTCGCGCCCAATGAGAGGCGCCTGCGCGCTCACTGTCCCAAAGCCCGCCAGAATGGGTGTGGCTAGGGTGCATATAAGCGCAGTTCGTAGGCTGGAACCCTGGTTCTCTTACGAGAGGTTCTCTCGTATTGCGTAAGCTAGCTTACGCTACGGGAAAGATTAATCTTTTCTGAGATATTGAAGCCAAAAAATTATCCTTAATTTTTGTATCCATTGTCAACGCAGTGCGGCAGCTGCAGACCTTGAGCGAGCTAGCTAGCGAGCTCATAGGTTGCTCTGCGGCAACTGCTGCAGCCTATAGACGAGCTTGGGCGAACTCGCATCCAATGAGAGGCGTCCGCGCGCTCACTGCATCAAAGCCCGCCAAAATGGGCGTGACTAGAGTGCATATAAGCGTAGTTCGTAGGCTGGAACCCTGATTTTCATCTCTTCAGCGAAGCTCTCCGCATCGCTGACCTGGAAGCCACGTCGCCGTTTGAGGGGCATCTAGCAAGCGTGGACAGAGCTAGAAGAAGCCGGCCGTCTCAGCCACCTTCAGCCATCCTGCGAGCTACGCCATCCGACGACGTATCCTTTTATTAAGCAAGCTAGTTCTCACAAACTATTCACAAAAGAGTACGAGCGTCTTTTTCAAGATGCCTCGCTCCACTTGCGCCTCATGTCGCGCCCTTCTCAGCACAGGAGACCGCCACATCATCTGCGCTCTCTGCCTGGGACTGGGGCACGCAGAGCTCGCCCTCACTGAGGGCGGATGCGATTTCTGCGAGGAGCTACCGATGTCGACCCTGCGGGCTCGACTCGAAGCGGTCAAAGCAGAAACCGCCGCGCCGCCTTACCCTCAGCCGCGCAGGAAGAAGCGCCGCTCACAAAGGCTGCCGGAAACTGTGGTTGAAGCGACTGCCTCGCCGGAGCCTCTCCCTCGAGCATCGTTTTCACCTTCCCCGCCCCCCCGGGACGCGCAGTTGCCGCCGAGTGGCCGCACTGCTGCCATCTCGGATGACGAAGCGGAGGATAAGGGCCGCTGTTCCATCATGGCTTCGGACAGCGAGGAGTGGACAGGCTCCCAAGCCTCCTCCTCAGCCCAGGAATCCAGCAGGACCCGCGCCGGAGTCGAAAGGGAGTTAACACGCCTCCTCACACAGGCCGTCGACCGCCTCGGGCTCGAGTGGTCACCGCCCCCTGAGCAGGCACCCAACAGACTCGACGGCTGCTTTCTTCAAAGCCATCGCCGCTCTACACCCGCGGCCCGGGCCGCTCCCTTCCTGCCGGAATTACATACGGAGCTTGCAAAGTGCGTGGAGCGCTCCGTTTTCAGCCAGGACCCGTTCACACGTCTCCACCTCTCTCGCGTCGGTGGGCGGCGCCACTGAAGAGGCTACTCCACCATCCCCCGGTGGAGGACTTCGGTAGCAGCACACCTTTGTCCGCCCTCCGCGAGATGGCGTTCCAAGCCTGTGCTCCCGTCTAAGGCCTGCAGAGCGACTTCCGCCTATGTTGGCGCGCCTATTCCGCCGCCCGGCCAAGCCGCATCTGCTCTGCACTCAATGGCCGTTTTACAGATCCTACAAGCAGACCTTCTTCGGGAGTGGGATGAGAAAGGCAGGCACCCAGAGGCTGTTACTGATCTACGAAGCGCGACAGACCTCGCCCTTCGCACTACCAAAGCTGCAGCCCAAGCTCTAGGGAAGTGCATGGCCTGGCTGACTGTGACCGAGAGACACTTATGGCTAACACTAGCCGACATGGGAGAAGCAGAGCGCTCCACGTTCCTCAACGCACCGCTCTCTCCAACCGGTCTCTTCGGCTCCGCGGTGAGTGGCATTGTTGACCGCTTCTCAGAAGTCCAGAAAGCCACCCAAGCCATGAACCTCTTCCTGCCGCGTCGCGCTAGCTCCTCTGCAGGCCGCTCACGTGATCAGCCTCCTGCACGAGCCTCTTCACAGCGCCCAGTTCAACAATCTCAGACTTCTCAGCGTCGACAGGGCGGCCGCCCTCGATCAGCGCTCAGACAGCCGCCGCAGACCGCCGCCCCCGCGGGCCTCGATCTAAGGTAACGCTGAAACCCGAGCAGCCGAAGTCTTCCTAACTGTGTTGAACAAACGACGGCTCAGTCCGCCGCGGCCGGACCACTGTCAAAGCTTTACCCCTGTCAGTCCCCTTCTCTCAGGCTACTACAGTGGTGAATTTAGCAGCCAACAAGCCGGTGACACTGCCCGCTTGCCTGCACTCAAACGCCGTTTTCACGGCGACCCAAATAAATCTTGTAAAGAGCAAACATGTCTTATGTGTAGAAAAAGTGCCCACAACCCAGTGTTCGCCCCTACACACAAGCATAACACATCCCGTGCCCCTATCAGAGCACGCTCTCATAAAGCGGTTCACGAACCGCTCGAGCGTCAGAGTCAATGAAGGCGCCCACAAATGCGTGCGCGCGCCCATTCTCTGCCCGCTCTGTCACACGACCAGCCCTATGTGTAGAAAATGTGCCCACAATCCAGTGTTCACTTCTGCACACAAGCACTGCATGTCTCGTGTCCCCACCAGAGCACGCTCACATAAAGCGGTTACGAACCGCTCGAGCGCTAGAGTCAATAAATGCGCCCACAAATGCGTGCGCGCGCCCATTCTCTGCCCGCTCTGTTACACGGCCAGCAACCATTCCTCTGTGTGTAAGTCCCGTGCCCATGACTATGCTTGCGCATCACGTAACAGATGTGACTCTTTCCCCATTCATTCCAATCGGAAGTCACTCACAAAACAGCCTGTTCATGCTGTCTGCGAGCAATCATGCATGAACACACTAAACGCGCTCACACATTTTGTTCAGCGCTCTGTGTGCGGCAATCAGAGCGAATTGGCCATTCACCCTCTAGCGTTACGCTTCAAAGCGTGGGAAGCTATTCCAGGGATATCCAAGTGGGTGTTAAGCACAATACAACAGGGCTATTTGCTACAGTTCGATCGCCGCCCCCTCGCTTCAGAGCGCGGCTCGAAACCACTGTGAACACGGAAGCAGCGTGCATGCTTCGTTCAGAAATAGCAAGCCTTCTGTGCAAAGGGCCATAGAAAAAGTGCCACCCTCTCTGAGCAAGTCGGGGCTTTACAGCCGTTATTTTCTTGTTCCCAAGAAAGACGGCGGCCTCAGACCCATATTAGATCTCAGGGTTTTGAACAAGGTGCTTGCAAAAAGACCGTTCAAAATGCTTACAATCAGGAAACTCCTCGCGCATGTGCGCCAGGGGACTGGTTTATTTCTCTCGATCTGAAAGATGCATACTTTCAGATTCAGATAAATCCCGTCACAGGCCATTCTTGAGATTCGCCTTCGACGGCCAGGTTTATCAATACACCGTCCTTCCGTTCGGCCTGTCCTTAGCACCCCGTACTTTCACGAAGTGCATGGATCGCGGCGCTCGCACCCCTGCGGAGTCAGGGTTTCGCGAATTCTGAACTATTTGGACGACTGGCTGATTATGGCTCAGTCACATATGGAGCTTCTGTCTCACAGAGCAGTTCTCCTCAGCCATCTGAACAGTTTGGGTCTTGCAGTCAATTGGACCAAGAGCTCACTACAGCCCAGTCAGACCATTTCCTTCCTGGGAATAGAACTAGACTCCGTGGCAATGACGGCTCGCTTATCTACACAGCGCGCACGCCGTGTTCAGCGACTAGCCGCATCTTTTCAGATGAACAGCCTCACGCCTCTGAAGAAATTCCAGAGAGTGCTAGGTTACATGGCCTCAGCCGCAGCAGTACTTCAGCTGGGTTTACTGCACATGCGCCCGCTTCAGCATTGGCTAAACACCCGGCGTCTCGCCGGGCTTGGGCCACAGGCCGCCAGCCCATCAAGGTGACTCAGACCTGCATATCAGCTCTGCAGCCCTGGACAGTGGCCGAATGGTATCAGCGGGGAGTGACAATGGGAGCTGTATCTCGCCGAAAAGTCATCTCGACAGGCAGCGTCCAACACGGGTTGGGGCGCGGTCTCGCGAGGGCTCTCCGGTTTTCGGCCTATGGTCAGTTCAGGAAAAGCTCCTTCACATAAATTGTCTGGAAATGATAGCGGTCGAGTGCGCGCTCGTGCGCTTTCTCCCGGTCATTCAGGGTCACCACGTCCTGGTCCGTTCGGACAACAGATCTGTGGTATCCTACCTAAACCGTCAGGGCGGTGTCAGATCCAGGAACCTCTTCCATCTGACAAAACGCATACTGAGTTGGTCCCAGTGCCACCTGCGCTCGCTGAGGGCGACGCGCGTGCCAGGCCACCTGAGCGGCGGCCCGGACAGACTGTCCAGAGACAATATTCCCCCAGGGGAATGGTCCTGCAAGCTCAAACAGTCCAGGCGTTATGGCACCTATTCGGCAGAGCAGAGATAGACCTCTTTGCGTCCAAAGAGAACTCTCACTGCCCAATATTTTTCTCGAAGCGAGGGCCGCTGGCCCAGGACTGGCCCAGGCGCCCGCTTTACGCCTTCCCTCCCGTCTCGCTATTGCCACAGGTAATGCAGAGGATCAGGAAGCAGCGTCACTCGGTGCTCCTCATAGCCCAGCGTTGGGAGAATCAGACATGGTTCCGGAGCTTACGCAGCTGTCACTGACAGCGCCGTGGCCCATCCCAGTGAGAGCAGATCTCCTCTCTCAAGCTCGCGGCACAATCTGGCATCCCCACCCAGAGCGCTGGGCGCTGCATGCGTGGGTGATCAGCGACTACCCGTCGCTCTGCCAGAAGGAGTAATAAACACCATCATACACGCTAGAGCCCCTTCCACGAGAAGACTCTATGCGTCAAAATGGTCTGTGTTCTCAAAATGGTGCACCGACAGAGACCTGGACCCACGGACATGTGGGGTGTCGTCACTGCTCGTATTTCTACAAGAGCTGCTGGATAAGGGCAGATCCCCATCCACGCTCAAAGTGTATGTGGCGGCCGTTGCGGCGTTCGCTGAACCCCTGCACGGCCAGTCATGGGGTAAAACGAGCTGGTCATCCGCTTCCTCAGGGGAGCTAGAAGGATGAACCCCAGCGCCCCCATCGGTTCCTATCTGGGATCTTTCTATAGTTCTCGAAACTATGAAAGCCCCCCCTTTCGAACCACTTCAATCCGTGGATTTGAAATACCTTTCACTCAAAACCGTTTTTCTGACTGCCCTGTCATCAGTCAAACGTGTGGGAGACCTTCTGCGTGTCTTGAGTTTGGACCAAGTGACTCCAAGGTCATTTTAAAGCCTAGACATGGCTATGTTCCCAAGGTGATCGGTACTCCTTTCAGAGCACAGGTCATTTCCCTATCGGCGCTGCCAGCACCGGATAGCGAACGCGACGCCAATCTCCTTTGCCCGGTCAGAGCACTGAGATTGTATACTGCGCGCTCCGCTGCTTTCAGACGCTCCGAGCAGCTTTTCGTTTCGTTCGGAGGGCGCACCAAAGGTCTCGCCGCCTCGAAACAGACACTATCTAGATGGATAGTGGACGCTATTGCTGCTGCATACGCGTCAAAAGACCTGCCATGCCGTTGGGCATTAGGGCTCACTCCACTAGAGGCATGGCATCCTCGTGGGCATGGTCCAGCGGAATTTCCATTCACGACATATGTGTGGCAGCGGGATGGACTTCCCCTCCACCTTTGTCAGATTTTACAATATGGAAGTGCCCGCTCTGCAGGCAAAACTACTAGCGGTTTAATACGCTACAGCTCCCCTGGTGAGCTGCACTGATGGGACACATTCCACACAGACCGGCACCGCCGCTCTGTCGTTCCGTCCTACTATGTGCTTATGTATTACACATCAATGACCCGCATTCTTGCCGGCCAAATATTATTTCCCCACTCATAAGGGCTCCCCGGGTCCCCCTTAATTCCCTGGGGCTCATACAGTGGATGCTTGGCGCGCACGGCGTTGACAATGGCGTTCCGTAGCGTAAGCTAGCTTACGCAATACGAGAGAACCTCTCGTAAGAGAACGTATCGGTTACCTAACGTAACCTCGGTTCTCTCTAGATGAGGGAACGAGTATTGCGTAGCCGGCCGTGCTTCGCGCCACGAGCGACTTTTCGCTTCAGTCAATGAAAACCAGGGTTCCAGCCTACGAACTACGCTTATATGCACTCTAGTCACGCCCATTTTGGCGGGCTTTGATGCAGTGAGCACGCGGACGCCTCTCATTGGATGCGAGTTCGCCCAAGCTCGTCTATAGGCTGCAGCAGTTGCCGCAGAGCAACCTATGAGCTCGCTAGCTAGCTCGCTCAAGGTCTGCAGCTGCCGCACTGCGTTGACAATGGATACAAAAATTAAGGATAATTTTTTGGCTTCAATATCTCAGAAAAGATGAATCTTTCCCGTAGCGTAAGCTAGCTTACGCAATACTCGTTCCCTCATCTAGAGAGAACCGAGGATTACGTTAGGTAACCGATACGTTTTCATTGAATGAAGCGAAAATCGGCCAGCTACGCAATACTCGTTCCCTCATCTAGAGAGAACCGAGGTTACGTAGGTAACCGAGACATTCTCTTACGAGAGGTTCTCTCGTATTGCGTAAGCTAGCTTACGCTACGGGAACCCATTGTCAACGCCGTGTGCGCGAAGCATCCACTGCATGAGCCCCAGGGGGGTGGGGGGACCCGGGGCAGCCCTGTGAGTGGGGAAATAATATTTGGCCGGCAAGAGTGCGGGTCAGTGTGTGTGTGATACATAAGCACATAGTGGGAAGGGAACGACAGAGCGGCGGTGCCGGTCTGTGTGGAATGTGTCCCAATATTGCAGCTCACCAGGGGAGCTGTAGCGTATTAAACCGCTAGTAGTTTTGCCTGCAGAGCGGGCACTTCCAGATTGTAAAATCTGACAAAGGTGGAGGGGGAAGCCCAGCCCGCTGCCACACATATGTCCTGAATGGAAATCCCGCTGGACCATGCCCACGAGGAGGCCATGCCTCTGGTGGAGTGAGCCCTAATGCCTAACGGGCATGGCAGGTCTTTCGACGGCAGCAATAGCGTCAACTATCCATCTAGACAGTGTCTGTTTCGAGGTGGCGAGACCCTTGGTGCGCCCTCCGAACGAAACGAAAAGCTGCTCAGCGCGTCTGAAAGAGGCGGAGCGCGCAGTATACAATCTCAGTGCTCTGACTGGGCAAAGGAGATTTGTGTCGCGTTCGCTATCGGATGCTGGCAGAGCCGATAGGGAAATAATCTGTGCTCTGAAAGGAGTACCGATCACCTTGGGGACATAGCCGTGTCTAGGCTTTAAAATGAACTTGGAGTCACTTGGTCCAAACTCCATACACGCAGCGCTGACAGACAGTGCGTGAAGGTCTCCCACACGTTTAACTGATGACAGGGCAGTCAGAAAAACGGTTTTGAGTGAAAGGTATTTCAAATCCACAGATTCAAGCGGTTCGAAAGGGGGGGCTTTCATAGCTTCGAGAACTACAGAAAGATCCCAGATAGGAACCGATGGGGGGCGCGGGGGGTTCATCCTTCTAGCTCCCCTGAGGAAGCGGATGACCAGCTCGTTTTTTCCCCGTGACTGGCCGTACAGGGGTTCGGCGAACGCCACGACGGCGCCATGTACACTTTGAGCGTGGATGGGGATCTTCCCTTATCCAACAGCTCTTGTAAAAACACGAGCAGTGACGACACCCCACATGTCCGTGGGTCCAGGTCTCTGTCGGTGCACCATTTTGAAAACACCGACCATTTGGACGCATAGAGTCTTCTCGGGGAAGGGGCTCTAGCGTGTATGATAGTGTTCATTACTCCTTCTGGCAAAGCGACGGGTAGTCGTTGATCACCCACGCGTGCAGCGGCCAGCGCTCTGGGTGGGGATGCCAGATCGTGCCGCGAGCTTGAGATAGGAGATCTGCTCTCACTGGGATGGGCCACGGGCTGTCAGTGACAGCTGCGTAAGCTCCGGAACCATGTCTGATTCTCCCAGCGCGGGCTATGAGGAGCACCGAGTGACGCTGCTTCCTGATCCTCTGCATTACCTGTGGCAATAGCGAGATGGGAGGGAAGGCGTGAAGCGGCGGTTGGGCCAGTCCTGGGCCAGCTGCCCTCGCTGAGAAAAATACTGGGCAGTGAGAGTTCTCTTCTGACGCGAAGAGGTCTATCTCTGCTCTGCCGAATATTTGCCATAATTTCTGGACTGTTTGAGCGTGCAGGGACCTTTCCCCTGGGGGATTGTCTCTGGACAGTCTGTCTGGGCCGTCGCTCAGGTGGCCTGGCACGCGCGTCGCCCTCAGCGAGCGCAGGTGGCCCTGGGACCAACTTAGTATGCGTTTTGTCAGATGGAAGAGGTTCCTGGATCTGACACCGCCCTGACGGTTTAGATAGGATACCACAGATCTGTTGTCCGAACGGACCAGGACGTGGTGACCCTGAATGACCGGAAGGAAGCGACGAGCGCGCACTCGACCGCTATCATTTCCAGACAATTTATGTGAAGGAGCTTTTCCTGAACTGACCATAGGCCGAAAACCGGCAAGCCCTCGCAGACCGCGCCCCAACCCGTGTTGGACGCGTCTGTCGAGATGACTTTTCGGCGAGATACAGCTCCCATCGTCACTCCCCTCTGATACCATTCGGCCACCGTCCAAGGCTGCAGAGCTGATATACAGGTCTGAGTCACTCTGATCGGTTGGCGGCCTGTGGCCCATGCCCGGCGAGACGCGTGGGTGTTTAGCCAATGCTGAAGCGGGCGCATGCACAGTAAACCCAGCTGAAGTACTGCTGCGGCTGAGGCCATGTAACCTAACACTCAAAAAAACACTGAAATTTTTTCAGAGGCGTGAGGCTGTTCATCTGAAATGCGCACCGTGTAGATAAGCGAGCCGTCATTGCCACAGAGTCTAGTTCTATTCCAAGGAAGGAAATTGCCTGACTGGGCTGTAGTGAGCTCTTGGTCCAATTGACTGCAAGACCCAGACTGTTCAGATGACTGAGGAGAACTGTCCTGTGAGACAGAAGCTCCGTATGTGACTGTGCCAAAATCAGCCAATCATCCAAATAGTTCAGAATTCGCAAGCCCTGACTCCGCAGAGGTGCGAGCGCCGCATCCATGCACTTCGTGAAAGTACGGGGTGCTAAGGACAGGCCGAACGGAAGGACGGTGTATTGATAAACCTGACCGTCGAAGGCGAATCTCAAGAATGGCCTGTGACGGGATTTATCTGAATCTGAAAATAGGCATCTTTCAGATCGAGAGAAATAAACCAGTCCCCCTGGCGCACATGCGCGAGGAGTTTCCTGATTGTAAGCATTTTGAACGGTCTTTTTGCAAGCACCTTGTTCAAAACCCTGAGATCTAATATTGGTCTGAGGCCACCGTCTTTCTTGGGGACAAGAAAATAACGGCTGTAAAACCCTGACTCGCTCAGTGAAGGCGCCGCTCTCTCTATGGCCCTTTTGCACAGAAGGTTTGCTATTTCTGAACGAAGCATGCAGGCTGCTTCCGTGTTCACAGTAGTTTCGGAGAGCGGCGATCGAACTGTAGCAAATAGCCCTGTTTTATTGTGCTTAACACCCATTTGCATATCCCTGGGATAGCTTCCCACTCTTTGAAGTGTAACGCTAGAGGGTGAATGGCCGAGTCGCCCTGATTGCCGTACACAGCGGGCTGAACAGAATGTGTGAGCGCGCTTATTGTGCTTATGCATGACTGCTCGCAGACAGCAGGGACATGCTGTTCTGTGAGTGACTTCCCGATTGAGATGAATGGGGAAAGAGTCACATCTGTTACGTGATGCGCGAGCATAGTCACGGGCACGGGACTTACACATAGAGAGGTGTTTGCTGGCCGTGTGACAGAGCAGGCAGAGAGGGGACGCGCGCACTAGAGTTATTGACTCTAACACTTGAGCGGGCTGTGCCCGCTTTATGTGAGAGTGCTCTGATAGGAACACGGGAAGTGTAATGCTTGTGTGTAGGGGTGAACACTGGATTGTGGGCACATTTTCTACACATAAGACATGTTTGCTCTCTGATAGGGACACGGGAAGTGTAATGCTTGTGTGTAGGGGTGAACACTGGATTGTGGGCACATTTTCTACACATAAGACATGTTTGCTCTTTATAAGATCTTTTTGTGTCGCCGTGAAAATGGCGTTTGAGTGCAGGCAAGCGGGTAGTAACACCGGCTTGTTGGCTGCTGAATTCACCACTGTAGTAGCCTGAGAGAAGGGGACTGACAGGGGGCGAAGCTTTGACGGTGATCCAGCCACGGCAGGACTGAGCCGTCGTTTTTTTCAACAAAGCTAGGAGGACTTCGGTTGTTCAGGTTTCAGCGCAATCTTAGGCCGAGGCCCGCAGGGGGGCGGCGGTCTGCGGCGGCTGTCTGAGCGCGATCTGGGGCGGCCGCCCTGTCGACGCTGGGAAGTCCGGCTTTGTTGAGCTGGGCGCTGTGAAGATGCTCGTGCAGGAGGCTGGTTACGTGGGCGGCCTGCAGAGGAGCTAGCGCGGCGAGGCAGGAAGAGATTCATGGCTTGGGTGGCTTTCTGGACTTCCGAAAAACGGTCAACAATGCCACTCACCGCGGAACCGAAGAGACCGGACGGAGAGAGCGGTGCGTTGAGGAACGTGGAGCGCTCAGCTTCTCCCATGTCGGCTAGCATTAGCCACAGGTGTCTCTCGGTTACAGTCAGCGAGGCCATGCACTTCCCTAGGGCTTGAGCTGCAGCTTTGGTGGCACGAAGGGCGAGGTCCATCACGCTCCTTAGATCTGTAACAGCCTCTGGGTGCCTGCCTTTCTCATCCCATTCCCGAAGAAGGTCCGCTTGGAGGATCTGCAAGACGGCCATGCAATGCAGAGCAGATGCGGCTTGGCCGGCGGCGGAATAGGCGCGGCCAACACAGGCGGAAGTAGTTCTGCAGGCCTTAGACGGGAGCACTGGCTTAGACCGCCATCTCGCGGAGGGCGGGCAAAGGTGTGCTGCTACCGAATCCTCGACCGGGGGGATGGAAGAGTAGCCCTTCTCGGCGGCGCCGTCCACTGAAGCGAGAGAGGTGGAGACGTGGGATCGAATCCTGGCCGAGAGAGGCGCGTTCCACGATTTAGATAGCTCGCGTGGAGTTCCGGCAGGAAGGGAGCGGCCCGGGCCGCGGGCGTCACGCGGTGACGGCTTTGAAGAAAGCAGCCGTCGAGTCTGTTGGGAGCCTGCTCAGGGGGCGGTGACCACTCGAGCCCGAGGCGGTCGACGGCCTGTGTGAGGAGGCGTATCAGTTCCCCTTTGACTCCGGCGCGGGTCCTGCTGGATTCCTGGGTCGATGAGGAGGCTTGTGACCACTCCTCGCTGTCCGAAGCCATGATGGAACAGCAGCCCTTGTCCTCCGCCTCGCTCTCCGAGGTGGCAGCAGTGCGGCCGCTCGGCGGCAACTGCGCGTCCCGGGTGGGGCGGGGAGGGTGAACGCGATGCTCGAGGGAGAGGCTCCGGCGAGACAGTCACTTCTAAACCCGGTTCCGGCAGCCTTTGGGAGCGGCGCTTCTTCCGGCGCGGCGAAACAGAAGGCGGCGCGGTGGCTTCGGTCCTGAGCGCTTCGAGTCGAGCCCGCAGGGTCGACATCGGAAGCTCCTCGCAGAGGTCGCATGCGCCGTCAGCGAAGGCAGAGAGCGCAGATGATGTGGCGGTCTCCGGCGCTGAGAGGGGTGCGGCATGAACCGCAGGTGCGAGGCATCTTTAAAAAGATGCTCGTGCTCTTTTGTGAAGTTCACTGAGGAACTAGTTTGCTTTAAAAAGGATACGTCGCCGGATGGCGTAGCTCGCAGGATGGCTGAAGGTGGCGGCGGCCGGCTTCTTCAAGCGCTGTCCAAGCTTGCTTGATGCCCCTCAAACGGCGACGCGGCTTCTTGCAGTTTCAGAGATGCGAAGAGCTTCGCTTCATTCAATGAAAATCAGGGTTCCAGCGTACAAAATGCGCTTATATGCACCCTAGCCACGCCCATTCTGGCAGGCTTTGGGACAGTGAGCGCGCGGGCGCCTCTCATTGGGCGCGAGTTCACGCAAGTTCGTCTATAGGCTGCAGCAGTTGCCGCAGAGCAACCAATGAGCTCGCTAGCTAGCCCGCTCAAGGTCTGCAGTTGCTGCACTGCGTTGACAAATGATACAAAATTAAGGATAATTTTTTGGCTTCAATATCTCAGAAAAGATGAATCTTTCCCATAGAAGTGGTGGGAATGGAGTGACATACTGACATCTAGAACCTCAACAAGGTAACCTCTCGTAAGAGAAGTAGGGATACTCGTGGTGTATGACATATATATGATATATGATAGCCGTGGTTTGAGGAGACTCTGCCAGGAGCTACTGAGCCTCAGCATGGGCATCCCAAGATATTAGAGGAGAAAAGGAAGGAAAAAGTTAGTAATAAGGAAAGGAGGTATAAAGAGGAAATAACCATGCTAGTGCACCAGTTGTAACGCATTTATTCTAGTTTTCGAACATTAAAATCTACAAATGCTTTATACACTTGTACCATCCTTACATGGTGGTACTGCTGTCTTTTCATCACAACATCATTTGATCGGCCCATATGAGGCATGCAGTTATCTTCATCGCATGTTTTCTGCGTCAGGTTTATCCTTATCAAAGTTCCTTCCTGTTCTTCTCTGCTGACGTGGGCTCAAAGGAAGCCTGACAAGATTTAAACCAGAGCTTGTTTACATTTTTGATCAGCACACACTAACATGCCCTATCGCTAAACTTTGATACGTTTGGCACAAAAATGGCCACTTCAGGCAGTAGTGTGAGTGCAAAAAAGGATGTGAAGGTTCAGTGCAACACACCCATGTAGGCTGGACATAACCCTTCAGGTCCAATGTAAACCAAGGAAAGTTCAACAGTTGAAATGATGGTCAGATGCGTCAAGCAGCTTGCAACAGCAAAGACATTAACAAGAGTTCATTTCAGCAATTTCTGGTCAAACAAATTGTAATTCATGGTCTTGTTACAGCAGAAGTTCACACCCATCATTACACTCCAATGTTTCAAAATGAGTAAGAAAAGGACATTGGGGGCTGATGCAGAGGTTAAGGTTGTACAGGCCTGCGGATTTCCTGCTTCCTGTAAGTACAGGAAGCTCTTTCCACCCCTCCGTCATCACATTTCTGAATTTCGCTCCATTCTACCAAGTATAAGACAACCAAATCAAATCTGTGGTAAATGGGAAGCTCAAAACAACACTAACCACAAGCACTCCACAAACCGGAGACCAGTGAATGCAAATGAGACAATGGCATATTTATCCAGAAATAAAATAAATAAAATAATAAACTATGTGCTGAGAATTCAGCTATTTACAGCAAACCTTGACACAAGTGATTTCTAGGATATCATTTTCACAACAGCCTGTGGGCTTGTCTTGATTACAGCAACAGTTGTTCATCTCGGCAGTGCTGGGGAAGATATTTTGAAACTACTAATTTTAAGCAACTCAAACTATTTAGGTGGGGGAAAATCTTTTTAAATACAGAACTTTCAGATTATATTTAATTCTGCAAAATCACAAAAAAAGTTATTTTGTCTTGTCCCTCCTTTTCTTTCAAAAAGCAAAAATCGAGGTTCCAGTGAGGCACTTACAATGAAAGTGAACGGATCCAATTTTTGAATGTTAAAATACTCGCTGTTTCAAAAGTTTAGCCATAAGACAAACAATATGCATGATTTTAGTGTGATGAAATCACTTACTAACCTTTTCTGTGTAAAATTATACCCAATTTCACAACTTCGATATCATGACGATGTAATGCCAACAAAACCTAAAATGACTGTAAAAATTATAAACACTTTTACATCTCATAATAATACACAAGTTTTAATAGAATTAATGCAAGTGCTTTTATAAAATCATAAGCTTCACATTTCTGTTTAAACCCTCCAAAAATTGGCCACATTCACATTCAGTTTAAGAGCCTCACTGTAACCTTGATTTTTGCTTTTTTAAAGAAGAGAGACGAGTCAAAATACATTTTTGTGTTAATTATATGTGTTAATCAATATTATGCCACAAATGCTGTCAATTGACCGTAACTTGTATTGAACCCGGAACTTCTGTTCTGTCAGTTCTATATAAATATCAATGGTGTTGATTTCCAAGTGTAATTAGGCTAAATCTGGTACAGTGATGTATAAATATGCATTTATATATAAATAAATAAATAAAAGTTATTTTAAAGTGTTGAGGGGATGTAGGTACGCTGTGGACGTACTGATGTGCCTTTGTGCTCATGAAACTCCAAGAGGCAACACAAAGTCATATCTCTGTATGACATGTCAAGCTGGCCTTCTTTTCGTGTCATTCACCCATTGCGTTATAGTTCTGGTGAGCAGATTTTTGAGTGTTCTACCAGGATGGGGGAGGGCCGCAACTTTACACACACACACACACACACATGTGAAAGTGTTTTTTTTCCCCTCCCCCTTTTCTCCTCAATTTGGTATGCAAATTTCCCAATGCGCTCTAAGTCCTCCTGGTGGAGTAGTGACAAGTAGCCAGCCATGAACCATTACCATTGTACCCAATGATGTAACCAAATATTCAAGACTGGGGGAAACCAATAGAAATGGTCCCCTCTTAATGCCAATAGTGGGAACGGCTCTGGTCGTATGCCTTCGCAAGTCATTTATACCCAAGGTTTGTCCAGGGGATTGTCCCTGTAATAAGGTCATGGCACCGTTCAATGGTCATGCAAACAAATAAAGCACTGATTGTGTGCCGATAAAATTACTAAAAGATATTCTGCTCAAAAACAAAAGCTATCTGCTATGTCTGTGAAGGTTATATTGTTCCAAATATTGTTGGTAATATAAGTATTGTATTTAGTCGCAAGTAGGGGTAAAGGTTCAGCCACATACCTTAGCACGGCAAAACTCTGCAGCTAAAGGCAGCATGGGCGGATGTGAAGCGCATGTGATCCGGAATCACTACTTGTCTACTTTAGAACTTCACTTTCCCAGAGCATAAAATGCAGCATATTGAAACTCACAGTTGAACTGACTTCCTTGTCCATTATAAATATATATTTTATGTTTGTATGAAGCACTGCCCACACAGAGGCCACTGCCAAACCATGCAGCTTCCTATTGGTCAAAGGTGTGAATTTTCAGTGTTCATGAAACTTGAACCCCATGGGAATTACATGTTGAGAATTTGTTTATTTACTTATTTTGCCACCAAAAGTCCATCAGGTGAAATCCTGATTGTGCGGATTTCTATTTCGTACAGGAATCTGTATTTCACCAGTGGAATTTCGCAGTGCAAATCTAAATGTGACTTAGAGGCTTAACTATGATAAAAGTCCTGCTGTCTCATCTTTTGTTACATTCAAATCTGAGAACACATATATTGAGTGAGGCCCATATCTGATTATTTTTCCCCTTTCACATGACAGATCTGTGTTTTTGGATGACAGTCTGAACGGATTTTTTTAATATTTCCTGATTGTTCACACTGACTTCACAATACAATCTCAAAATGCATGATTTACACATGGTATTAAATTAATGAATTACACTACATAACTATTTCTGTATTGCACAGAAAGGTACAAAAATGTACAGCTTGTTTAAACCAGTGCCACCTTTAAAAACATAAAAAAAATAATAATAATTGTGTAAAACATTAGAATTTGGCACTTTGACTTGTGTTGTTACCACAGGCCTGTCCCTGCAATGTCTAGTTATTAAATGGCCAGTGGTTGTTGCATAACTATTGCATTGTGAATGGTTTGGGGTGATGGAAAACACAGGCTTCTTCACATAAGTGAATCACAGATAACATATAGTGAGGGCAATATTAACTAAACAACACAAAACGATAGTAAAACAAACACTTGCGTGCGGCACCATGTGTTCACTGCTGTTTACATTATGGACAGATGGGAAAGAAGGTGAAGATTTGGTAATGTGGTGGTTTTGTGTCCTCTCTACATCCATTAAGAGTAATTAAAGTCCTAACTTCAGCTCTTTAAATAAACATTCTCTCCCCCAAACAAAGAGAAAGGGGAAGAAAGGGAGTGAGAGAAGAAGACAAGGACAAGCAAAAAGGGGAGGAGGCATGAGAGAGGCAAAGAGAAAGGCATGACTATAACTTCCAGGCAGGACACATTCAGCACTCAGTCTGCCTTGAGGAGAGAGAGCAGACAATGCAGTCTCAGAAAGTTCAGTGAATCTATCTATGTTAAGAGAATGAAAGAAATGAGACCAAGTCTTATCCTGGCACGACAAGGAAAACTGTTTTTAGAATTTTAGGATTCTAGAATTTCTTGCACATCAAGGAAACTTGAATTCCAGGGAAATATTCTCCATAATATTGGACAAAAACAACGAGGCATTTGTTGTGGTAGAATAAGGCAAAACAAAGAAGAGGAGAGGAGTACCGAACTCTACACCATCTGGTGAGTTAAGGGGGCAGAGAACTAGATAAGGTGCACATGATACTGACATATCCGATGCTACAGCAGGGGAATGTGTGGAATTCACACACACTGACAGACTTATCAGTTTGATTGCTTAATTCTGGCATTAAAGGGATAGTTCTCCCAAAAATGTCAATTCTTTCATCATGTATTCACCCTCATGCCATCCCAGATGTGAATGACTTTTTTCTGCTGAACACAAATGAAGATATATAGAAAATAAATCTCAGATTTGTTGGTCCGTACAATGTAACTGAATGGGTCCCAAAACTTTGAGGCTCCAAAAAGTACATAAAGGCAGCATAAAGGACTCCGGTAATTAAATCCATATATTTAGAAACTCTATGATAGTTGTGGGTGAGAAACAGATCCTTTCCCAAGTCCTTTATTAAGTCCTATGAATTCTTCTCCCTGCCGAATAGGTGGCGATTTGCGCGAAGAATGAGAATCGCCAGAAACAAAAGAAGAATGTGAAAGTGAAGGAATGGAGATTGATAGTGAGGAGTCATATTTGGAGCTTCAAAATTTTGGTCACCATTAACGTATGGATCTACACAAATGAGATATTTTTATTTTTATATATATGTTCTGCATAAAAAAGAAAGTCATACACATCTGTGATGGCATGAGGGTGAGTAAATGATGAGATAATATTCATTTTTGGGTGAACTATCATGTGTGCATGTTTGTGTATGTGCATTTTTATGTCTTTATATCATGCATTTATAACAGTCTCAAAAGACACTAGTATAATGTAGATACTAGTAGTTATTATACAGTATCATAAAATCCATATCTTTAATGTCTAATGGAACACTATTTGATGCAGTGAAGTGATATATGTGTTTAGTTTATTTATTTATAAAGCACTATTAAAACAACAGACCATTGACTCATGTGCTGAACAATAATAAAAGTAAATAATACATATAAAACCCCAAGAGAAAGATAAATAAACGAATAACAAAATAAACCACACATAAAAAATAAGAATACAAAGGAAATTCAAATGTTAACAGAAAAGAAAAAACATAAATGTACAGCAAGTCATCAAAACACCATTTACCCAAATGCTAGAGAGAAAAGGTGCGCTTTCATCCGACATGTACAAATATGATTGAATATTTATCACCTAAAATACCGCAGCAAACAGAGGCATTTAATGGCAAATATATTTAGACATGTATATGTACTGTAAATATATACATACACATACTGCTGTATCAAGACAAGTTACAGTACATTTTCATATATATTTAAGCAGATGTTTCACAAAACTTCATCAAAGAAGTTCCTCTGAGAATCTGCTTAACCCAAGTTTTGCACCAGAGAACCTACCTCTGGAGTGCTGAAAAAAGGTACCCTTCCCCCCTGCGTGGGTAAATGTATGACTCTTGGGCTGACCAGCAAGATAGGGCTCCAGAACAATAGACCAGGGTCAAACTACACAAATACCTTACACGTCAGAGATCTGTGGCCCCAATGCCATTCAGTAATCATCTAAAAATGGACACAGGATTGTCTACGGCACTCACACACACATGCACTCTGACCCATAAACACTACAGTGTATCCTGAATATGCCATCAGTGATGGACAATATGGGCAACACATGCACACGTGTTTGTGCACTGATGGTTGTGTTGTCTTCCTGCCTTTGTGTTTTGACGCTCTGTTGGTTAGCATCCATACGGCAGGTGACTTTGATATAACACACTTGATCTTCAGTCACAGGAAACATGAACACAACAGCACATCATGCCATGCCTGGATAACACCAGACTGCTCCACCCACTAATGAAGTTCCCTCTCACTTTTCTGGGAACCACACAATTGAGATCATATTTTTTATTATTATTATTTTATTACATTTTTTGGCAAAAGAGAAGAAAAAAGTTGGCAAGCTTTTGTATGAGGAGACGAAACTAATAAAATGTTGAGCAGATGTTTAGCATAGCTGCATTTATACGTTTATTTATTTTTTGGTTTATATTTCCAAACAAATCCTAATACTAAACTATATTTAGTACAGTTTGCGGGCATTTAGATTTTCTAGTTGGAATAAGTTTGCATTAGAAAGTGTGATATGGCTTTGATAAAGCACCTCACACATTTCATTTAAACTTATATATTATATATCACTTTTTTTACATCTTTGTTATTCCAAACTCACTCAATTACCAATTGGTTTCCGCCACACAGGGCCAGTTAGCTTTCATATAACAATCGGTCGCTGATAAAAGACCTAATTAAAAGATCATACAAATCTAGTTTCCTGGTGATAAGTGATTTACCCTTCCTCTGAACTTTTTTCTCTCGGCTGTTAGTCAACAGTGCAGACCCTTCAAAAACACAGCTTTCATACTTTAGAACACTCCCTGTCAAAATTGATAATCATATTTTTCAATTTAAATGTAATTAACTACTTTCATCATTTTTCTGTGCTCTGTTACACAATCATGCTGTTCTAGTATTCCTCTGAAAAGACCAAACCCATCAGTGCATGTGTTTCAGCATTTTACAATCAATTTAACTTATTACAAATATACCATGTGCAAATTCTCTAGTTCTTTTTTCTCCTCTTGATCTTCAGATCAGGATGAGCATGAATGGCACATTGGAGAGGGGGGCTCATCACCAGGTCCTTGACCTCTCTGAGGAGCTTCCAAACAACAGCCACCATCACCAACACCAGCACCCAAACCTCCAGCACACACACTCCTTGGCCTCCACTGTGCCGGCTGGGAGCCTAGTTAGTGGGTCTGGGGTGGTTGTGCCTCCACCTTACTTCTCAGCAGAGGCTGGAGGAGGTGAGGCACCGCTGGAGCTGCGAGGCTCTCTGGACTGCTGGGCTTGTTCGGTGCTTGTAACGGCGCAGAACCTGGTGATCGCGGCCATCAACGCCTGTCTGGCTGGATTTGTTTTCGGGCTGATCCTGACGCCAGCTATTGTCATGGTGGTGTTCGGCTTTCTCTGCCATTCAACGGTAAGACCTAAGAGACAGAACAGTGTTTTCTGAATAGATCAGGAGCGGTGCACTTAAATTTCACAGTATCAAAACATATATTAAATCATAAGGAATTCATCTTTCCTTGATCTTTAGAACTAAGAGTTCAATGTACTTTCAAAATACAATAACTTTCAGCTCTTTACTCCCAGTCCAAAATGATGATCTACAAAAGCGAAGCTGCAACAATTACACATTTTGCGATTTTATGACTCCTGAAACCTGTTCCATGGCCTTATAGCACCATCCATGCAGCATATCCTTCAATCTTCTAAAGATTTTCTAAAGATCCCCTATTTTATGGGAGGGGTTTAATTTAAAAAGGAACAGTTCACCCAGAAATGAAATTTCTCTCATCATTTACTCATGCCATCCCAGATGTGTATTACTTTTTTCCTGCAGAACACAAAGATGTTTGAAGAGTATTTCAGCTCCGTTGGTCCTCACAATGCAAGTGAATGTGTAGGCCTACCAAAAATGGTGAGCTCTAAAAAGCACATAAAGGCAGCATAAAAGTAATCCATAAAACTCCAGTGGTTAATCCATGTCTTCAGAAGTGATATGATCAGTGTAGGTAAAACAGAACAATATTTAAATACTTTTTAACAATAAATCTGCACTTTCTTTCTGTTTTTGGTGATTCACATTCTTCATGCATATCACCACACACTGGGCTGGGAGGAGAATCTGTTTCTCCCCCACACCTATAAAATCGCTTCTGAAGACATGGATTTAACCACTGGAGTCATATGGATTACTTTTATGCTGCCTTTTTGTGCCATTTGGAGCTTCAGAACTTTTGTCACCATTCACTTGCATTGTGTGGACCAACAGAGCTGAAATATTCTTCCAAATATCTTTGTTTGTGTTCTGCAGAAGAAAAAAGTGATACACATCTGGGATGGCATGAGGATGAATAAATGATGAGAGAATTTTCATTTTGGGAAAGCTATCCCTTTAACAAGGTCCTTGATCATTTCAGTTTGACCATGAGCTTGCACAGAAAATGTATCTTGAATAATTTTACAAATCTGTCAATGTAATACAGGCTTTGTAAAGAAGGGGTTTTTGAAGGAAGGGGCAGTACAAACTTGAATTTCTTTTTGTAATAGCAAATCCCCAGTTTGTGTGTGAGCACAGCAATGCGCTATGTCTGAATCCATTTGTAAATTTTATTCATCACTTTTAGATTAATTACATTATAATATAATTACTGTCACATTTGAATCATTAATTTATTAAGAGAAGAATTAGTGTAATGTTATTTAAAATAATATATTTAATAATATATTGATTTATTATTTTCAATAGATCCACATTCCCCTTTTTCCATTGTATTACTCATTTCACATGCATAGAGGTTGTTCTGAAAAACAAGTCGTAAAAGCACAACAACTAAAAAAATGGCCTATTCAATTATAATGGTGAGATGGTGGAAAATAGTGATAAAAACTAAATTGAGCAAATTAGGTTTTTGTACAAACATAAAAATAGCTTAACAATGATTATCCATGGAAAAAAATATTATTAAAAAGTATGATGTCACTTTTGAGAAAAAGTGGATTTATTAAGTGATCTATAACTGATAAATATTAGAAAAGCATACAATGAAATCTATTAGCATAGTTTGCACAAAAATAAATTTTCCTCATTAAATTGCTCCGTAGATCTGTATGAAACAATATGCAATACACATCAAGATAAGTAAAAGATCAATAAAAAGCATTTTATGCATAAAGAACACTGAATGTTTGGTCCTCAAAAATAGACAAAAAAGCAGTGGGGGGAAGAAGGTACACCTTTCACAATCTGGGAAAAGACTCAGAATAAAAGCTAATCATGATTTAGAGATATTCTCCTCTCCTGGGGATTTATGGGAGTTTGGCCTCTGCCTCTCTTTGATTCACTTGGTAATCTCTTAATCTTGGCATTTCTCAGCTATTTCAGCACAGGAGTATTAGCAGAGGCAGGTCAGGAGTTGGCACCAAAACGTCAGATGAGTGGATTACTGGAGTTTGAACAACTTTTTCTCACATATTTGTATAGTGAATATCCCAGGCATTTTTGCACTCTGACCCACAGATGAGCAAATCTACTATTCCAATTTTCTACTACTTGTTGTATCAGTTCATGGTAATGAAAAGGCTTGCTTCAAGGAATAGTTCACTTATAAAAATTACAATTGGATAATTACTGTATTATCTCACCTAAACCCGTTCCAAACACTTACGAATTTCTTTCTTTTGTTGATCACAAGAGGATGTGTTAGGATGAAACATCAGGAAGTTTTTATTTTCAGACATGATTTTTGTATCTGGTTAGAATAGCACTTGTGCTATAGTCACACAGGGTCCTTGGGTCATTAAGGGTCACTGTGTGTAAATAAAGGCTGGATTCTTCCATCTCTCCTATTACTAGTCATTTAAGTTCCAAGATCAATTGGCAGTTTGACCAATTAGTCTCCATGTGACACTAGACACAGGAGAATGCTAAAATCCAAAGAACATGACATACCACCAAGCGTTTCAATTGGGAAAATGGTTCATCACTTATCACCAGCCAACTCTGCAGATCTCTGTCACAGACACATAATAGATTAATGTGTAAAGAAAGCATAAACTAAAATTTGTGAATACATTTTATTTGTTTTATGACCAAAGCGATGAGTTAAATTTGGTATGTCTGGGAAAAAATATAAAAATAGTCACTAAACAACAAATACTTAAATTCTCCTAAGCGTAACACCAAGCACAATCTAGATCTGGTTAGAAGGTTCCAGTCCAGTTCTAGTCTTATCTGTACAGATGAAGACATCTGGAATCCCTCCCAAACTTGGAGACGCACAGAAAAGGAGCTGATGCTGATATTCCGCTTTGAGACATTTCACAAACTTTATTGCATCATATCAGTGCAGGGCTCTTTAAATCAAATTTTCTTGACATTTTCTCACTTCTGTTATATTTTAGTTAATATAGGTATATTTTAGTCTTTATTTTCGTATTTATATAGATGACTTACGCACCAAAATTTCATAATGTCAAACTTGTGACCCATGACACCCAACAAAGAAGGTGTTAAAGTTGCATCGATTGGGAAACAAACAACTCCACAAGCATAAAATTAAAACGGTGTCGTTCCCCAGAAGCTCAGAAAGTCTCTAAGATAAAGAACAAAAATGATAGAACCTAATCAGACCAGATGTGATCTGGCAAAAAAAAATAAATAAACAATTTGAAAGAAAAACCTCAGTTACATCAAAACCTCAATTAAGAAAATAAGCATACACTGTATGTGATGTTGGCACATTCTTGTCCAGTCTACAGTATCTGTTTTTTGTCAGTCTACACTTCAGAGACACATTCCTCCAGGAACACTACATTTCTCTTGCACCCTCCTCCGCTATCTCTACATGTATTCCAACACTCTTCTTAACGCACCCCACAGGTCCTTTAAAGAACACTGAGAAAAAGACCTAACACACTAAGAGACAATGAGGTGTAACACATCTAAAACAGAATGTGAATTATATTATATTCATATCTTGTTTTGTAACAAAAACGTACATAACATGATGACATCTGTGAAGTTCTGCAGAATGGATTTAAACAGTATTGAAAAGAGCTGGAAGAACAGTCATAGTAGTAAAGAGATAAAAATAAAAAATAAAACAGAAAAAAATTTACAGTACATATATAAGAAACTTTCTTCATCTCTCTCTCTCTCTCTCTCTCTCTCTCTCTCTCCATTCAGGTGCGACCAACTGGTACATCACCTTACTGTTCGGATCTACTAACAGATGGTGGCTGTGTGGCCCTGCTGGTTGTGGGTTTCTTGTTAGTGACTCCGCTCCTGGTTTTGGCCTTGGCTGCATACTGTCGGCTTGCTCGTCACCTTCAGCTGGGCCTCTGTTTTATTCCCTACAGCCGTGCCGTCTACAAGAACCTTCCGGCTACCCAGCACCGTGGTCTGGGAGGAGGCTGCTGTGGACAGCGGGCTGGAAATGAAGGAGGGAAGGGGAAGGTGTGGGTGTAGAAGGAAAACATTACAGTATGGCATTAATGCAGAAACTGAAAGTTGTAAAAGTGGCTGATATCCATCATGTTTTATCTTGTGCCTCAATTTCTGATGCCTACATTTAATATGACTTTGTTTAAACTTCATTCAAGTACTCTACATTTAAAAAAAAATCTCTTTGTTTTATGTTAATATTTTATGTATTAAAAACACTGTTTACCTTTTCAGATAAATACCAAGCACATGTTTCTTAAAACTGTAAAAAAAAAAAAAAAAAAAAAAAAAGTATATATATATATATATAAGCATTTACATTGATGTTTATTTTCTCTTTTCATAAAATACATTCAAAACATTAAATAAAAAGCATAAAATATACTTTTAATAAAATACTTCTCTCATTATGAACACTGGGAAATAAAGATTGAATTGCTTGCATTCTACAAGTAGATTAAAGTAAGATACTACCAATTTTATTGGTAAAGATAACAGGACAGTTCACCCAAATATGAATATTCTTTCATCATTTAATTACCCTCATGCCATCACAGATGTGTGACTTTCTTCTGCAGAACACAAACAGATATTTTTATATAGAATATTTCAGCTCTGTGTGTCCATACAACGCAAGAGAATGGTGACCAGAAATCAGAACGTCCAAAAAGGACAAAGTCAGGATAAAAATATTCTTTACATCTCCAGTGGTTTAATCCATTTCTTCAGAAGTGATACTGAGGAAAACAGAATTCAGAAACAGATATTTAACAGACAATATTTAAATCATATTTTTACTATAAATCTCCATCTCAGAACAGCCCCGATCAGTAGGAGGCTGGCTGAATGTGAAAGTAAATTACACACAAACATGTGGAAGTGAAAGTAAAAATGTAGATTTACAATAAATAAGGAAAGATTTAAATATTGAGCTGTTTCTCACCCACACCAATCATATCGCTTCTGAAGACATGAATTTAACCACTTCTAAGTTCTGGTCACAATTCCCTTTGGATGGGCCTAAAGAGCTGAAATATTCTTCTAAATATCTTTGTTTGTGTTCTGCAGAAGAAAGACCTTCACACCTGGGATGGCATGAGGGTGAGTAAATAATGAGAGAATTAACATTTTTGGGTGAACTATTCCTTTAATGTCTACAATCATGGCTGCGTTACACTTCAAATTTGTATACCCTTCACTTGCTATCTTCCCTCCGTCTCATGGACTTGGACGTTTGCCACTGCTTACATTGCACGAGTGCTCACTACTGGTGGAACTCGTGCAATGGGTTTAACTGGAACACCTTAAACCCTTGATCATTTGGAGCATGTTGAAGTCTGATGTCAATTTGTGGAATTATTTAGTGATTTTGCACCTGAGGAAATATTTTCACAGATTCATGTATGTTTAGTTGTAATTTCAGAGGCATATATATAAATCTTATATGCTTAAAAAAAATCATTAAAATTAATTGTTAGAAAGAATTAATCAAGCTTTACAAAAACAAATATGTTAACATAACAATGAACACACTGGCTATAACTGTGTGATAAACAGTTTGCTTAAAGTAGCTACAAGAGTTATGCTGTTAAATAAATATCAATATAACTTTTCTAAATGGCTTATTTGACCTAACTTCACTTTCATCATACATTAAATTTGTGTGGGGGTGGGACTGATGAAGTATGATCTGCTGTCACGTCACAATCGATTTTCATTGTGGGATAAGGAGCTGCCTTAATCTGAGTAGACTCGATCCCTGACTGATTTTGTAAAAATCAAGGGGTATGTCAACAGAAACTTCCCTCGCACATTTAAAGTGGAATAGACTTTAAAAATGGCGGTGGGGATTCCCCCAAGGGGAATTGTTAAGGGGAGTTAACGAGTTGATGTTAAAAGTGAAGTGGAACGCAGTCCAGGACAGAAACAACAAAGCTTGTTGACAGAGACACTAATGGATGATGAGCCCTGCACACACATGCATCGACTTCCAGCGACAAAGCAACTAGTTCGCATTCATCAGAGCATGAAATTCGGCAGGTATTGCGGGCACAATTTTAATAATTCCTGCAAGTGCCACATTCATAGCAGCTGCAAATTATTAAACCAATAGATACAGATGAACAAATCAAATCAATAAACGTATTTTCATATCAAACTGTAATTCTAGAAGATGCACAAGTAAATCCGCCCTAATTCTCTCTCTTGTGCAGCTGTCAGCAGCGCATTGAGCGCTTATTGATTTTAGTGTGAGCATGCAGTTAGCGGTGCTTTGTCCCATAGTTAGTGAACTTAAGATGTTACAGACGTATAAACCTTTCTAAACCTGTTAATTCTACATGGCATTATGCTGCATCTCCATTAGTGAATGACACGATAAAACTATCACTCCTGTTTAGAATTAACAAAGCCGTAACCTTGCAAGCGCGTGACGTTGGTGCGATCTATAGTTCCCCTTCTGAAAAAGCAGACGGAGGCCATGCAACACATCATACCTCGGCACGGACTACACCGTGGCCGAGCACAGTCTGCTAACCGAGGGTGTCCCCCTGTGGCAGCAAGAAACCAGCAGGTAGATCTGCCTCAACCAGGAACCAGATCTCAGCCCCAGCGTAGAGCTACCCGCAGGAAGTGGACACCCCCCCCGTCTCACAAACCTCTTCAAGGACCAGGAAGGCTCCCAAGTGTTCCTAAGATGGACCACCCAGGGGACGAGATGTTCACGCAGGAGCTGGTAGCCAAACCACTCCTTCCCCCGGTGGAGGGTCGGGAGGAGAATCCTTGGTTTCCTTATTTTCATTTACCACACCCCCTTCGGGCTGCGGTACCCACTTTTCAATAAAAGAGTGATTTCCTCATCCCTGGAACCTCCACGTCTGGGCCCTGGACGGGATGCGGAAGATCTGACTGATCCGCCACCAGCTGTCATAGACACGATTAACCATGCCAGAGCTCCCTCTACCAGGCAGCTTTACACCCTAAAGTGGCATCTGTTCGCAAATTGGTGCTCTTTCTGATCTGAAGACCCACAGAGGTGCTCTCGTTCCTGTAGGGAAAGCTGGAGGGGCAGCTGTCCCCCTCCACCTTGAAGGTATATGTAGCCGCTATAGCAACCCACCACAATGCAGTGGACGGTAAGTCCTTAGGGAAGCACAACCTGATCATCAGGTCTCTAAGAGATGCACAGAGTTTGAATCCTCCCAGGCCATGCCTGTTCCCCTCGTGGGATCTCTCCGTGGTCCCTACGGGCCTTCAGAGAAACACCTTCAAGCCGCTAGATTCAGTCGAGCTAAGTGCCCTCTCTCAGAAGACGGCCCACCTGATTGCGCTCGCTTCCATCAAGAGGGTTGGAGACCTGCAAGTGTTCTCTGTCAGCGACACTTGCCTGGAGTTTGGTCCGGCAGATGCTAATTTCATCCTTAGACCTTGACCGGGCTATGTGTCCAAGGTTCCTATGACACCTTTCAGGGACCAGGTATTGAACCTGCAAGCACTGCCCTGGGAGGAGGCAGACCCAGTCATCGTTGTATGTGCTTTGCATACCTATTTGGACCACACACATAGCTTTAGACTCTCTGAGCAGCTCTTTGTTTGCTTTGGCAGACAGCAGAAAGGGAATGCTGTCTTCAAACAGAGGCTCACTGGGTATTCGACGCCATCGCATTGGCCTATCGGACCCAGGCCATAACCGCCCCCTAGCGGGTTCGAGCACACTCTGCAAGAAGTGTGGAGGGAGAACATCCAGGGAGCGCGAGGCTTGAGGACTCATCTGCGAGTAAAAGTGGGTACTGGCCAATGGCACCTCTCAAGCAGACAGCTGTAGAAAAACGGGCAATACCCAATACCTGCGAGATTCTACTATCCCCGGGTTGAGTCGGTTTCGACGACTGACCGGGTATACTGCTTGCACTAGCGCCGTTCTCCTCATGACAGTAACATAACAGTAGTTATTTATTCATTTATTGGGATCTGCAACATAATGGTTGAAGTCGAACTACAAGAATGATATTCTGACCCCGGCTGAAAACAACTGCAGTGGCCGCGCAACTAATAACATTCTTTATACAACATTGATCATCTAAGGTGCCACTGCTTTATAAGTTTAATGCAGATTTATTTTTTAGCATTTATGATTTCAAAACTACACCCTAAAGATTAAAGTCAGTTTTGGGAGCAATGGGGGCGTTATTGACAATGATGAAAACACAGTTAGTATATGGCAAAAACACAAAAGAATCATTTTAAGTTTTACGCATTTCAATTTAAAAAAATTTAGAAATCTTTAATAAAGCTAAATAACAACCTAAATATATCAACATTAAACATTACACAATTCAATTTTATTGATTTTGTTGTGAAAATAAAATGCAACAAATCTTAAAAATGGGCTGATTAATAAATAGGCTAAATAAACTTTTGAATGAAGAAACATTCCTCTAAAACTCACTTTAAAAACGTCTACAAGTCAGCAACAAACCCTCAGACATTCATCAGATCTAATGTGCAGTTAATCAGAGGATGCAAGTACGATTCACATCTGTTAGTTTACGGTCATGCAAATCTACAGTGACTATAGACAATTAGGTCTCCTCTTCTCTGCTTGACTTTTATCTGTATAAAATGATGCAGCATTAATACTGTATATGAGAATTGTGTGAGAGTAGTTTAAAGATTCAGCAAGTTGCCCAGCAAGAAGTTTAGTCTGTTGAAAATCAGAATATTTGGCCTATTTTGTACTAAGATTTCTTATTCTATTCGGACACATCTCATGAGAAGAACTATTGAGATAAAAGGCATATAAATGTATATTTATTATGCTGAGAAATATAAGGCGCAAGCTGCTTGTGGAGGAAACTCAAGGTCTCATGCACACCGGCTGCTCTGCTCTTGTTTTTGCCCACTGAATGAAGAGACGCATGGAGCTGCGACTTTGTCTCCTGTGAAATACTCTTGTCGCAGGAGCCGCAGATCACTGAGCACATGATGCTCCTGTTGCTTGGAGAGCTTTGTGCTTCCTATCAAAGTGTCAGTGAGCTGTTAAAAGCTGCTGTAGCTTACCTGTCCTGTAATTGGTAGTCTACAGTGACCGTACACTCGGCCAATCAGAAGACCTAATTGTCTACGGTCACTGTAGACTTTGCACGACCGTAGACTCGACAGAATCTCGACTGCATCACTTCTGGAAGTGTGGTACTGCTTTCACTCTCTCTTCTGATCTAATTGTTTCAAAATAGGAAGAGTAGCCGGTGCACTTTTATTTTGAGGTTACACACCTTCTGCGACGGGATCATTTTCAAGTGAACTAAAAGGAACAAATTAATACTTTGACAGGTTTTGTGGTAAGTAATTGTTTATTGTGACCTCAGTTTATATTTCATTCATTTTCATTGCCTCGTTTAAATCACAGTTGTTTTTATAAACTCGGATGCTCTGTCTGTAATGCAGAAGGTATGAATTGTCTTGGTTTGTTATTATATTCATTCAATTATTATTTTAAGTGTTCCCCCAAGAGTCATATGCTTCCTGAAATATGCAAATGTTAAATCTGAAGTATGTCAAAAATGATTTTGAAGTGGAAGACTTTTTTTTTGTTTTTCTCCCATCACTCATTTGATCCGCCTGATGTTCATCAATTATGTCAGCATTTCATATTCATGTACTCTAAAGGTTTCACTTTTAATTTCAAAGGGATGTTCCCTTTGTTCAATATTAAATCCTTTTAAATATTTCCATATCCAACACTAAAATGCTTGTGATTAAATGGTTGCAATTTGTGTTCAGTTTCCTTGTAAGAATCTGATTTGCTTTATTTTCAGCGTTTTAACTGACAGACTGAAAATGTAAACGGTTTCACTTTAGTCTGTTGTGACTCTGCAATCGCTATATTTGCTCTTGTATAATTGTGTCTACAGGACTAAGAGAGTCGAACAGTCTGGAAGATTTCGTATGTACATCATATTGACATACAATATACAATGTGCATTTCAGTGGTTTTCAAACAGTGTATTTCTACAGTGAATCCATAAGAAGAAACATTCTTCAGAATGAACCGGGTTGTCATGTGTTGAGGTGAACAGTAGGTGGGGATATTTGACAGATGCACTTAGAGGTCGGTCACACTTCATTGGGCAAAATGGAGTTGAGCTCCAGCAAGCCCCAAAACGCGACTGGATTCTGGAAATGAGTCCTAAACGCGCATCCGACGACCGCCCGTATTTATAAGCGACGTTATGAAGAAACGCCGCCAGAGTCCCGTATAATAGTCGATTTTATAAGAAGTATTTTGACGGTATTTGGCAACTGCTGATGACTCTGAAGTGGCGCCCTTTCTTCTAAATTCCCGGAAGTGATGTAACCAACGTCTGCGGCTATTCCTGCGTGATTACGTCATGATTCGCTTTTAGTCGTAATAATCAACAAATAAAGCGTATTCGCACCGCACCGTTTAAACGCCAAAACGATTCATTACGTGCCTCGGTTCTTTCTATTGAGGTTTCCATCCCTGGTCATTGATTTCAGGAAACTTTGGGTTTGATCTTCTCTGTTTCTCCATTGGCTAGTCGATGCTTGCGTTGCATCATGAGAAATTGTTCACTACAAAACTGTCTATGACACGGTTTTATGAAAAGCAGCACTGGCGGTCCAATTCAGGGAAAAGACGGGGACGGGATCCAGGGTTCAGATCGCCGTTGAATCGTGTCGAGTGAATTTAACGCCTCACCGTCATTGAGGATGATGTTTGCTGGAGTCACTTGCCCTCAGAATTGTTGTACAACTCATACTTACCTGGCAGGGGAGACACCATGATCATGAAGGTGGTTCACCCAGGGTGAGGCTCAGCCATTGCACTCCGGCTGTGCTGACCCCTGCGAATTCCCCAAATGTGGGAATCTCGACTGCATAATTTCTGGTAGTGGGGGACTGCGTTCGCGCTCTCCCCTGACTTGCTTGTGAAAAAATAGAATTGAATTTATGCTTGCTCACACTTTTTTAGTGAAGATACATGAAGTTGTACAATACAGACATTGTAGACTTTGCACGTCCGTAGACCCGACAAGTGCAATCGGGAGTCAGCTGTACCGAAGTGCAATCATCCCGAAGCGTGATTGGTTAATTGTCTTCAGTTTATCACATGGTGAATGTGTTTTGTATTGTCTTTAAAGGAGTGCAGGACTGGTTTAAATATATAATGTTAATAACAGTTAATGATGTTCTTAAATTTGTTATAACTCTAGTTTATGTTATTTGATCGTGTGAATTTTGTTTTAATGCTTTTTAAATGAAACGTTGATTTTGTTTTTCATGTACTGTACATTATTGGTCTCTTTGCTTTGTGCTCTGTACAGTGTTTCATCACATCTCCTGATTTCCCTCATCAATGAAGTTCTTTGTTTACTATTGATTTGTCCAGTCTGTCATACTTTGATTATCTTTAAGCACAACAACTCAAAGTATTGCATTAGAAATAACCCTTATGTTTGTTTATGTTGGTATAATTATTTAAAATGATTTAAATAATTTCACATGTTCCCTGTAATGATAACAAATAATCTATTTATTTAGAATGAGACAAAATAGAAAATTAATATAATACACTTCAATAAAATATTTTAAAATAAAACTTGTGTTCCTACTTCAGCGGTCCTTGTTCCTGTATTACATGTTTATGAATGGTGTACATTTTGTCCAATTATAATAAAATGAGAAATGTATCTTTTTACTTACATGTTACATATTAACAATATGAAGATATTTCTTTAAGAGGTTTGCATTGTTTTAAGTTACAGAATAAAATCATCTGCTAAATTTAAATATAATAAAAATACTCAAAAGCAAAAACATCATGACAGTACAGTGTTGCTTGTTGAAGTCCACAACGACAATCCCAAGTTTACAGTGTCGACAACTGACATGAAATGCTCATAACTGTTGTACACCCTGTTGTCAAATCCTTTTGAGGTCGTGTTGTGTATTGAAGTATATGTGACACTAGATGGCGCTGTGTACTGTGTGTATATACAGGATACGGAGCGTAGAGGAAGAGAGTTATGGAGAGTTACGAAGAGTTATGAAGTTTCATATCTTAATTAAAACTCGAGCATCACAAAGCTGGATTCACATTCGAGCTATTCTCCACAGATTGGGCTTTGAGTTTCAGCAGATATAAATGTGATTGAAAGTGAACGTGGTCGCCGAGAGAAATACGTCAGCGCTCCCAACGGTCTGGTGACCCTATTGTGCAATATGTTGCTGCTCTACGGGAACTGCGACTTTGGTGTACTTGCGGATGACATGATCAGGGATCAAATTGTAGCGAAAACATGCACTCCTCGCATTCGGGAACGGTTCTTGCTGGAAATAAACTTACTTTACAAAAAGCCATTACTATCGCGGGACAAATTGAGTCAGCAGTGGCCGAAGCTAAAGCCATTGAACACAATGCCGAGGCCTCAGTTAAAGTCATTCATGCTAACTCACGTGGCGCTGCAAAGTTCAGATGGCAACACAAACCTGCACCACGTAAGTTCACTCATTACTCATCTGCAAACGAACCTCAGAAAAAGTCGGATGACAAACATTGCTTTCGTTGTGGCTCTGCTTCACATGTAGCAACTTAAGTGCAAAATTGTGGGAAAATTGGACATTTTTCAGTTCCACTTCCACGTGTACTATTCAAGAGACTGCTACATCTGAACTAACAGTTCTAAGCATTGAAACACCACCGCCTATGTGGCAGAGACAATATCTTTCTTTCACTGTCTGCTTATACACAGAATGTGGAAAATCGCTGGATGTTGATTTACTCATGGATACTGGCTCTGCTGTTTCTATCCTTCCACACTAACTCTACAAACAGCATTTTGAAGACATTGCTCTTACACGTCCTAATGTTCACCTTGTTACATACTTAAAAAAGCCAATTCCAGTTACAGGCTGCCTTCCTATTACAGTCTCTTATCAGGGTTACCATGCACACGCTTCTTTTTACATTGTGCCAAATGGAATGCCGATATTAGTAATGGACCTCTTCGCTGCAGCAGGAAATCAAAAATGGATGCATTACACCTGCCTCTATCGAATGCCAAACTACTGTTAATCTAACCCAGCCACTGGGAATTGCTACAAGCTTCGTACACAAAGTGAATGTGCGTACTGATGTGCAGCCTGTCCAACAGAAATGGCGCAGATTACCATTTGCAATATGAGACGCAGTTTCTCAAGAGCTACAAAGACTTGAATCAGAAGGAGTCATAGAAAAAAATTATTCTTCTCCATGGGTTTATCCACTTGTGGTTACACTAAAGAAAGACGGCAGAATTCGCCTTTGCGTTGATCTCAGAGAACCAAACAAAGCCGTTATAATAGACGGTCACCCTTTGCCTCACATCGAGGAAGTTTTCACTGACTTACGAGGATCTGCTATGTCCTCAACTCTTGATCTTCAAAATGCATATCACCAACTGGCTCTGCATAAAGACAGCAGGGACTTGACAGCATTTGTCACCCATAATGGACTATACCGCTTACACGAGTTCCTTAAAGGGATACTCCAGGATGTAGCATTAAGCTTTGTATCAGTAGAAAACCAGTAGTATTTTCGAATTACCCTGCTTCCCCCTCATATCCCCATGATATGAGAGAAAATGTCATTTTTAGTCTGGAAAAAATCCTCCGATGACGCAAAAATCGTCATTTTGCGTCGTCGGAGGATTTTTGGGACAGAGGTTTTAAACTACAGCCTTAGTAGCTAGTTCTGCATGTTTTCACCACGCCCATATGAGGCGGGATCTTACTCATAGAATGTAAAGGTAGTGTCAGCCATCTTTAAGCTAAGCTAACAGGCTCTTGCTCTGTAAAACTTTGTATAATAGTCTAATCACGATGGCGGAAGAAAGTTTTGAAGTAATGACAGATGGGGATTTCGAAGATCTTTTGTGTGAATCGGATGCTCGCGGCTACCTATACGAGCCGCAATACAGCGACGAACAGTTGCGGGAGATGGAGGAACAAGAGGCGGCCGGAGCAGCTGCTGCAGCAGGGGAGCAAGACCTGCTTGGCGGTCAGGAGGGAGAGCTCGAGCTGGGGCGAACTGGTGGTGTCAGTGCTCTCGCTGTGCGTCTATGCAAACAGATAGAGAGTCCTATTTCTGTCGCGAATTTCAGCGATGCCATTTTCTTCTGCATGAGATCGCTGAATCCGCTGATGAAACTGCACCGCTAGCATGTGTAACTGAGCACCCAAGTTTTGTACCACACATGGACAGGGGGGTCCTGGAAACTTATTTCAGGATCCCAAAGATAAATTGGAAACGCCAGCCAAAGCCTGCAGGGACAAATGGACGGCTTAGTGTAAAGTGAGTATTTGTTTTGTATTTCTTTTTGTTACTAAGACGTAATGTACAGAGTTTGGACACCCGGCATAATCGTGGTTTGGGAGTGGCCTCGTAAGTGCGGCAAAGCAAGTGCATTCTGGGAGTTGTTGTCTTTCAGCCACATGAGTAAAAAATAAATTTTTTGCCTTTTCTCAGTCTAGAATGCTTCAAATTCAAAAATAATTTCACATTTCTACTACATAAATGACCACTATTAAATACACATTCATCTTCCCACAGCTGGAGTATCCCTTCAAGGCCTGGCTTCAGCACTGAGTGCATTCAAGAGAATGATGTCACAGATCTTAGCAGGTCAGGAAGGTGTACAATGTTATCTTGATGACATAATCGTTTATGGTGAGACCCCAGATATACATGAGAAAAGACTCAAAGCGGTACTCAAATGTTTACAAGACAGTGGATTGAGACTGAATGTAGATAAATGCCATTTTAGAAAAACACAGCTACCTTTCCTTGGAGATGTTCTTTCTGCAGCTGGCTTGCAACCAAACCCAGAGCATGTTCTAGCCATTACTCAAGCACCGCCGCCCCATGATGCACAATCCTTGTGCTCTTTCCTAGGTCTAGCAGGCTGGTATTCAAAATTCATTCCTAACTATGCAACACTAGTGGAAACTCTTCGCGTACTGCTTCGCAAATCCACTGGTGTCTGATGAAGCTCAAGAACATTTTGATAGAGTGAAAGCGATCATCGCTACTAGTCCAGCCCTCGCATTATTTGATCCATCGAGACCTACCATAGTAACTACAAATGCATAAGATTACGGCATTGGTGCCGTACTTAATGTCATGTTACAATGGAAAACATGTTTGCTTTTGCTTCAAGATCACTATCTGAGACTGAAAGTATTCCACAGTAGAAAAAGAAGCTCTTGCATGTGTTTGGGCAACGGAAAAATGGCGTACGTATCGAGGGGTCGTCATTTCAACTTGCGTACTGATCATAGCCCATTAACTACACTGGTGTCCACTAAAGTGTGACTAAACTTTCACCTGCTGAACTCTTGCTTGGTCGACAAATGAAAACAAAACTTCATGTCAAGGGTGTACCAGGTTCGACACCACTCATTGATACACACAATGTAAAACTTTCCATTCAAAAGTCTCAAGACAAAATAAAACAATACACAGATCTCCGACTTAATGCGATACCTCCTAAATTCAAGATTGGATCTTTTGTATGCATTAGGAAGCCGGGACTACTAAAAGCACACCCTAAGTTTACTCAGACTTACCAAGTGGTTGCTCAGAAAGGATCAGCAACATTTCTTCTTTCTGATGGGAAAATATGGAATGCCAGTCATCTTGCTCCATCTGCTGCTGTTGCTTTTAATTCTGAGAATTCTGCTCTTATGGAGGACACTTTTGCTCCAACATACACACCTCCTACAGTACGATCACCTGTACCAACTTCTCGTTATGCACGTCCACAAAGGATGTGTCGTGCTCCTGTATGGTCTAAAGACTATGTTCAATAGAGAAACAACATTAAACAAAAAAGACAAGAGAGGGAAAAAAAAATTTTTGTGCTGAAATTCTTCTGAATATGTAACTTGTAGAAGGTATGCTTGAAAAACTATTTTTATATTTTAAGATTAAAATAAGTTAAAGTCGGAAATGCGTATTTAAAAAAAAAAAATAAAAAAAGTCTACTTGAATCCGTGAATGTGTAATACATACAGCGATAGCTGAGTAGTGATTTTGTGTGCTGTTTTCCCTGATATTGTAGTATTATGGTAATTGCTTTCTTTTACAAAAAAAAAGGGAATATGTTGTGTATTGAAGTATATGTAACACTAGATGACACTGTGTATTGTGTATTGTGTGTATATACAGGATACGGAGCATAGAGGAAGAGAGTTATGGAGAGTTACGAAGAGTTATGAAGCTGTACAATAGGTGAATAGGTTTGAAGGTAATACGTGAATCCTGAAGTTATTCTGATAAATGCACCACAGGTCGACATCATTTTCACTGGGCAAAAACTTTTTTGTGTCCCAGAGTTAGTTGGTTGAAGTGTACAAACGGGTAAGTTGTGCACGTGACAGTTTGGCTCCAACGTCAGTAAGGTTGTCTGTTTGCTTTCTTTTGTACAGTGTTGCTCTGGCCCACACTGAAGGATTGCCAGCACTGTGTGATGTGTCAGTTTGGCTGCTGCACATTGTCACAGGTGTTGTGTTGGTGGAAGTGGCTGGATTCAATTGTGTTGCCATGATTATGGGTAGAGGTTTGGTGATGGTGGAAGAGACCAGGGTCCTTCTTGCTGGTGGAGGTAAGCAAGACGGCAGTGCAGACTTTGGGTTGGGAAGAAAATCTGTTCTTTCTTTCAACAGCTTGGTCCCTGCCCTGCTCTGAATGTGTTCGTACTCAATCTGCGAGTAGTCAGGTGCAGGGAGAACTGATGGTTGGCATGGTGCTGGAGGTAGATCCTTTGAGGAGATCGATGTGGTCTTTAATATGGTGGATGGCATTTTTGTTGATGAGTCTCTTGACAGTGGATGAAATCACGGACGGTCTTGGAGTTGATTTTTGGCAAAGGAATACCCACTTTACTGAGAACGGATCCTCCACTGAAATACAATGCTGGATTCTCTCGTAGGCTTTTGTGATGCTTTTTTTCAGGGGTTGATTGAGTGCTGCGAGGTGACCGCAACCAGAGAAGTTTCACCAGCGTGTACATCAGCCTGTTGTGCTGAGCACTGATGTCTTGTTGAGCTGGTGCGTAGCGCTTAGCCATCTTGACTCGCTGAATCACGGCAGCATCAACGAGCTCGTCCCTCTTTGTGCGGCAGTACAGTGTGTTTCCCCAGTGTGTACAGCAGATGGAACTTCTGTGGCTGTTTGTAATGTTCCTCTACAGCATTCCATTCATCAATGAGCTTGTTCCTCTGAGGACAGGTTGAGCCTGACAACAGAACAGTCAGGCCAATCTCATCCAGCAGAGAACAGAACTTATCCAATTGCCGAAATCCTGGAAGTGGATTGGGACTACAAGCATCCTCCTGTTGAGTAGTACAATCATAGCATGTTACAATGTAATATCAATGAACGCTGGCTAAAACGATATGCAAACGCTAGCATTTCATTCTGGTTGAGGTAAACAAAATAACTCCTAAAGGCCTGCGGGTGAGCCGTGGTGGTCTCATTGGTCGTCGAGGTGATGTGGGCTGGGACCACGTCGCCGTCTGCCTCTGTGTCACTCTGGTATGTACATACAAGAGTACATTCGGTTATTTCGTCCTCGTTCCACCGGGCGATACCACTAAGCAGGTAAACTTCATAGGGTCGGGACCTCAGAATGACAAACTGCATTACAATCATTGCATGGCCACAAATAATTTGACTGCCACAAGTAGTAATGATGACATCGATATACAAAGTATCATATCATAAGTGAGTCCCGTCACAGGTTTGGCATTTATTTTAGCATTTGGAACAGCAGGTTTGTATAATTTGTACCTGGAATTATATTTGGCCTCCAGGCTGTTGCTTCCATGGTCACACTTGTAAAACGGAACGTCCACTCGGTTGGTGGTTGTGGTACGAGCCACGCGATACATGTTCATGTCTGGAGGATCATGGAGGCGCTCTAGATGACGTTGCTGGCCTTCCCACACCTCATCTATGGCTTCTGTAAATAAACCAGAGTAAACATTAGGACAGTTTATGTGTGCTAGCATACTACATGATAAATAGTGCATGTAATGTGTGTGTATATATATATATATATATATATATATATATATATATATATATATATATATATATATAATGTAATATTTGTTTATAATATGTACTTATAGTATATCGACCATTCATATATTTTCATATACATAAATATACATGAAAACTGCTAATTTTGTACTATTATGAAATATAAAGTATTTTGCATAAAAGAACAAGTATGTGAATTTATATGTCAGTGAAAACCATACATTACACACACAGTATGTGTTTACATATTGCCATATATCAGACATCTATGTAGGGTTGAAACTTCTGGTGGCTTTTTAGGATAATTTGATGAACATTGCTGTTACTGAAACAAACGGGGGAAAACACCAATCACACATCATAATTTCATAATAATCATTTACAGCACATTATCTTAAGACCTAAAGGATGCAGGCGATCATGTGTTTGTTGTTGTGTTTACATTAATCACATATATTACATTACATACATACATACAAACATCTATCTAGCATGCTACTGTATGTACAGTCTGCAGCTATCAATGCTAGTTACTATGTTAAAATGTCGATGTGGACAGTTTGTGGTAACAAAGTTTAAATGAAAATATGAGGTTTGTGTTTGATGTCGAGGGGTCAATTAACTTTTTTTTTTATTGTTTTTTTTTTATTTATGCATACAAACAATACAAAGATAACAATCATAATATACACTTCTGTAACAAAATTGTAATTAAAACTGTACAAATATAACAACAATATGTACAGTGTCATCTAAAACAAAGAAGAAAATAACAATAAATGAAAAATAGAAGATACAAAAACAACAACAACAACAACAAAAAAAAAAAGTCAAGAGGGTGAGATATGTTATACATCACTTAGAGCAGGCCTAAATAAATTAAGGTCATTACAAATTAAAAATGTTTTTAATGCCTTCTTATTTACTGAGGACGAGATGGTGTTAAGGTACATTTCAAACTCTTTCAAAAAAACAATAAAGATTGGTTTGTTTTTGGTGAATTTACATTTATGGATATCAAATTTGACAATAAAAAAATTAAATTAGTTACAAAGCAGGTTTTTTTTTAATGGGATCAGAATCAAAGTATCCAAAAATAATGTATTTAAAAGTTACTGATATATCTTGCTGAGTATTGTCTTTAATAAAAGTTTCAATATTCTCCCATAGTCGTTTAGTATAGAAACAGGACCAAAATAAATGATAAACAGTTTCAGTGTGAACTTGGCAAAATGAGCATCTTGTGTCAATATTACTTTTATATTTAATCATAAAATATTTAGCAGGGTAAAATTTATTTATTATTTTGAAGGATACTTCTTTTACTTTATTCGTTAAAAAATATTTTTGTGGTAAGGACCAAATCTTTTCCCAATTTAAATTTTTAAATAAATTATTCCAGTAAGAGGTTGCAGGAGAGACAGAAACTATATCCATAAGAAAAAGGGATCTAACATTATTATTTCTATCTTTTTTTCCTGAAAAACATATTTTACCTATAGGAGTTTTGGCTCAGGAAAAGTATTAATTATTGTAGGAGAGTAAAAGCAGTTTTTAAAGAGGATACATATTCCTGTCGGTATAGCTCCCATAACTATGGCAAACTCCTTGGGGGTAACTGGAATACTGTATCTAGAAAGAAATTCTGTGTACGTCATTAAAAAACCTTGGTTGTTAAAAAGCTGACAAACTAAAAATAAACCATTATTAAACCATTTATCATAAAATAAAAATCTATTTTTGAATAAGATATTTTTATTATTCCAAATAAAAAAATTATGGGGGGAAAAATTGTGTTTATATATCAAAGCCCATGCCAAAAGTACCTGTTGATGGAAATTTGAAAGTTTGATAGGAATTTTTGATATGTTGTAATTGCACATCAGTAAAAATCTTATACCCCCAATATGAGAAAAAACTTGTTGTGGGAAGATATTCCAGATGGAGTCTTGGTTTTTCAAATACCGTTAAGCCAATTTATTTTAAAAGTATTATTTAAAGAATTAAAGTCAATCAAATTTAAGCCACCTTTGTTATAGTAGTTTAGAATAACTGATTTCTTCATATAGTGGATTTTATTTTTCCAGACGAAATCTGTCAGATCTCGATCAATCACTTTAGCTGTGGATTTATCAACATACAGAGATTGGGCAGCATAGGAGAGACGTGAAAGCCCTCGGCTTTGGTGAGCAAAATTCTTCCTTTTAATAGACAAATCCCTTTGAAGCCAGCAGTTGAGTTTTTCTTTGTTTTAACAATAATTGGGTTAAAATTAGTTGCACATCTATTTTTAACTTTAGTTATTTCTATACCAAGATATTTAACAGAGCTTTTAACAACTATGCCATATAATGAGGAAACACTACAATTTTTAATGGGAAATAATTCACATTTATCTGTATTCAGACTTAAACCAGAAGCTTTAGAAAATGTTTGAAGAATATTCAAGGCTATAGGGATTTGAGAAGAATCTTCCAAGAACAACGCTGTGTCATCAGCTAATTGACTAATGATTAAATTTGTGGATCCAGCAGTGAGGGGGTCAATTAACTGTAAACTGTCGAAAATAGTGCTTGCAGCATCACTGTCCTGTGATTGGTGGTCTACAGTCAAATTCTGCGATCTGATTGGTGGTCTACAGTCGAATTCTGCGATCTGATTGGTGGTCTACAGTCGAATTCTGCGATCTGATTGGTGGTCTACAGTCAAATTCTGCGATCGGATTGGTGGTCTACAGTCGAATTCTACGATCCGATTGGTGGTCTACAGTCGAATTCTACGATCCGATTGGTGGTCTACAGTCGAATTCTACGATCCGATTGGTGGTCTACAGTCGAATTCTACGATCCGATTGGTGGTCTACAGTCGAATTCTTCGATCCGATTGGTGGTCTACAGTCGAATTCTGCGATCCGATTGGTGGTCTACAGTCAAATTCTGCGATCCGATTGGTGGTCTACAGTGGAATTCTACGATCCGATTGGTGGTCTACAGTCGAATTCTACGATCTGATTGGTGGTCTACAGTCGAATTCTGCGATCTGATTGGTGGTCTACAGTCAAATTCTGCGATCTGATTGGTGGTCTACAGTCAAATTCTACGATCTGATTGGTGGTCTACAGTCAAATTCTGCGATCTGATTGGTGGTCTACAGTCAAATTCTGCGATCTGATTGGTGGTCTACAGTCGAATTCTGCGATCTGATTGGTGGTCTACAGTCAAATTCTGCGATCTGATTGGTGGTCTACAGTCAAATTCTGCGATCTGATTGGTGGTCTACAGTCGAATTCTGCGATCTGATTGGTGGTCTACAGTCGAATTCTGCGATCTGATTGGTGGTCTACAGTCAAATTCTGCGATCTGATTGGTGGTCTACAGTCGAATTCTGCGATCTGATTGGTGGTCTACAGTCGAATTCTGCAATCTGATTGGTGGTCTACAGTCGAATTCTACAGTCGTGTGGTTCAATCAGAAGTACTTTTGTGATTTGACCTGTGATTGGTATTATGCAGTCAGAGTCTACAGTGACTGTAGACTTTCAGCCAATCATGAGGACTGATTGTCTACAGTCACTGTAGACTTTGCACGACTGTAAACTAAATAATCAGCTGTGTAGTGCATTTAACCTAAAGCATGATTGTTTAATTGTCTACAATTTGTCAAGTGGTTAATTATATTTTTATTTTATATTTGAAGAAGTGCATGAGTGGTTTAATCTACAGTTGTTACGTGATCAATGGATAATGATGCTCTGAAGTTAGTTGTAACTCCTGTATTAGTAAGTTTATTGTGTGAATTTTACGTGTTATTAATGCTTTTTAAATGAAACGTTGATTTTGTTTTTCATGTACTGTACATTATTGGTCTCTTTGCTTTGTGCTCTGTACAGTGTTTCATCACATCTCCTGATTTCCCTCATCAATGAAGTTCTTTGTTTACTATTTGTCCAGTCTGTCATACTTTGATTATCTTTAAGCACAACAACTGAAAGTATTGCATTAGAAATAACCCTTATGTTTGTTTATGTTGGTATAATTATTTAAAAAATAAATTGCTCTGTAAATAATTTCACATGTTGCCTGTAATGATAACAAATAATCTATTTATTTAGAATGAGACAAAATAGAAAATTTATATAATACACTTCAATAAAATATCATTTTTAAATCAAACAATTTTGCTCCAGTGTTCCTAATTCAGCGGTCCCAGTTCCTGTATTAAATGTTTATGAATGATAATTAATTATGATAAATTATAATAAAATAATATAAATATGTATCTTTCAGAAGTTTACATTGTTTGGTTCAAAGTCTTTTGGATAGAAACATCTGGTAAATGTAAATATTTATATTATGTATTATATTACTGATGATAATTTATGCTAATAATATATTATTATTAATGATAATAAGATCATAAAAACAAGTACAATTTAAAAAAAAGGAAAAGGGCTTTCTGCCCCTCAGTTGGTTGGTTGGGGGTGTACAAATTGGTCAATTTGATATATATACGTATTTATACATATGAAGCTAAACATTATTGAAAGATTATTTATGTAACCTTTATTGATTATTGAGTTTATTGATTTTTGACCTAACAGTGTTGCTAGAGAAAAGGAAAAGAGTATTTTCTAATACTGGAATACCAATTGACAAGCAAACTCTGTTGATCTACTGTTATTGAATTACTGCGCAGTTTTTTTAAGCCATAGTACAATTTTTACTTCATATTATTTTAATTGTAATAAATGTTATATGACTGTAGAGTGCATGTTTTGTTTGGAAGCGCAAACATTTCAAAATAAGAGTCCCCAGTGTATTTTGGGCTTGTTTATAAAGTCCCTCATCATGCACAAAATCTGAATTTTATTTCCTGAGTTCCACAACAAACACACATTTGGGATTTCACTCATTTTTTCTTCTTGTCAGAGCCCATCACAGTAAGGAAAGACTAAGAACATTTGTTTTACATTCAATAAATATGTTTTAAATAAAACTTTTAAAACACTTTCAAAAGCTGATTAATCGTAATCATCCTTTTTCACCATCTTACACCTCTTACACTAACGAGAGAGGACTTGAATGGCTTCATCTCATCCCTGCTATGCGTGATTAGAATGAAAAGTTAATATTTTATCAAAATCAGGGCCTTTGATTTGAAAGCAATAAAAGTTATCAATGCTATTTAGTCGTTTTTGTAACGTTCAATTCATTTAAAGACACTTACTAAGTAAATAGCTGAGACTCAAGAGTTCATATTTGAATTATGAAAATGTTTGTCATGCATTATTATAAAATGTATGAATAGACTAGTGATTATTCAAAGTGTTGATTTGGAAATAAATGCACTCGTAACTTTTTATTAATGGGCAAGTGAAGGTGTTTGTTTCACTATTGGGTTCAAACCTGTGCTCATATTTGCACTTGAACCAGAAACCAAAACATTCGGTTGAATGAAGCTTCGGGCGTTTCACGTTTGTCGGGAAAACCAATCGAGCTCTGATTTGTGCTTTAAAGCTGCTGTAAGCTATTTTTTTCATGGAAAGGTAAGCAAAATATGTTCCTACTCCGTGAAAGTTATTAATGAAATAAGTGTCGTGAGATATGATCTACACATGATCTAACTGAAAATTGCAGTTGTTCTGGAAAAGGTGTGAAGGAGCTATTTCCACTCCTGTCCGGTGTAAAGGCTTGTTATTGATTGTGCTCCACAAAACATGCGCCGTTGCCTGATCTGCATAATTACCCGCAACAGGCGGATGACCTGTAAGACGTCTCGGTGTGATACACGACAAGAAATGCTGTTAGTCACAAAGTAATGTTTCATGTTATTAATGTCCTGACTGATTCAATTTGATCAGTTGAATGCCACTTTGGTGAATAAAAGTACCAATTTCATAACATAAGAGCAAAATCTGTACATTATTTCAAACTTTTGACCACCAGCTTATATATATATTACAATATGATAAAATAAAACATTATTAAATGATGCACTCTTACATGATGTAATAATTACATTTTGTGAAAATGATTACATTATGCTTTATTACGTTATGAGTTACTACACGAGTTTTCTGAGCAGTCCAGAGATGTTGTTTAACCTTAATTAAATACTATTTATAACTTCTCTTCTGGGTGTCTGGGGTACAAACTGAGCAGCTCTATAAATAATGTTTAAAGCTGATTGTGATATTAAACAAAAGGTACAATTATGAAAGCGATAGTTCACCCAAAAATCTTTAATTCTGCCCTTTGACATTTTGCGCATGATACATGCAGACTTGTTTGCTTAAGCAGGGTTCCAACGGATCCTTAAAATGTCTCAAATTCAGTTCTCTGTATAAAAAGTCTTACATATGTTAAGTTATGTGTGAAAGAGATGTTGAGAGCTTGATTATCAGGAAATAACCATCTACATTTTGGTCTGTTTCTCACACAAAACTATTGTATGATTTGGACTGTATAGTATATTTTTCAATAGTATGTATTTATATCAAAGTACTTATATGAGTTTCCTGGCCTTTGTGTGACCCAGGCGAGAGCATATGAGGTTACTAAAAGTCTTGATGCTGCAAAAACCACAAAGAGCACCCAGCTGTAACAAGATAATGAGGCTAGGGCCTTGAAACACAGCTTTTGTGATTAATAGGTTAAAAGGAATGGAAGTGAAGGAATGGAATTATTATTATCTTTTTGGACATGTATTTGGTAATACCATGCTTTTGGACATGGTACTTTGGTAATGTTATTGCTTCTTTGACTAGAACCATTATAGCACCTTTGCTTTCTGTGAAGTACTTTTGGAGAACCATGTGCTGTGTTTAAATGCAATGTTTCATGTGTAAAATAACCATTTACTACCACTGAATATTTCAAAGTACCCTGTGCTGGGTAGTAACAGATTACATGGGTTGGTATTTCATAATCAGTTTACAAAAATCAAGAACTTGTAATTAGATCAAATAAATGTTTAAGGGGGCCTGGGCAGCTCAGCAAGTATTGATGCTGACTACCACCTCTGGAGTCACAAGTTTGAATCCAGAGCGTGCTGAGTGACTCCAGCCAGGTCTCCTAAGCAACCAAATTCACCCGGTTGCTAGGAAGGATTGATTCACATGGGATAATCTCCTTGTGGTCACTATAATGTGTGGTTCTCGCTCTCGGTGTGGCACATGGTGAGTTGTTCATGAAGCCTCCACACGTGCTACATCTCCATGGTAACGCGATCAACAAGCCACATTATAAGATGCGCAGATTGACGGTCTCAGACACGGAGGCAACTGAGATTTGTCCTCCGCCACCCTGATTGAGGCAAGTCACTACGCCACCACGAGGACTTAGAGCGCATAGGGAATTGGGAATTCCAAATTGGGGAGAAAAGGGGAGGATTTATTTTTTAATAAATTACATTTTAAAGTAATCGTAATCATTATACAGTTACTTTTTGATGAATTACATGATTACATATTAATCAGGCAACTGTATTAAATTATTCATAATTTAATGATCCTTCGAACTATTCTTCTTTTTAAATATTTTAAAATGTTCACTCTAAAACAGCCTTTCAGTAAACATTTGGTAGTTGGGGGTTGTAGAACTGCATACACAGATCTGATACGTGCCATCACATCGAAGATGGAGTAGTAATCCACACATAAAAGCCGAACCGATTGCAATAAAGTTAATTTTAGCTCCGCAAATTGTTTTTGAACTCCAATTCCAAAATTTACATGAATACGATTTTGCCTTTTTGACAAATATTTTTAGTATTTTTAATTTTTGTGATGTTGATTCACAAATATAACTGATCTGATCTTTTCCCACACATTGATGGCATTTGAAATGCCAAAATTGCCAAAAGCAATAACATTTTAAGCGCCTTTTTATTTCACTCAGAAACAAGTGATCCCCCCAACACACACACACACAAATCTTATCAACTCTCATATTTTGATATATTAAGTATTTTTTTTTAAAATCCATTCAAACTACATTGCCAAAATTGTACAAAATGTTTCTCCATTTGGAGTTAAGAGCTCTCATTGTGCTAATCCTTCCTAGACTGATGCATTTCAATCACCTTTTTCCTCGTAATTTCCGGAATTTCTTTTGACCTTGGCATAATGTGTTAGTGGGTGAGACCTTTTAGCCAACTTCATGCTGCTGAAAAAGTTAGATTTAGGACCTAACCTTTAGGTGTTGATTTGATTGAAAAGGTCTGGCAGTAATCAGGCCTGGGTGTGTCAAGTCCAGCTGAACCCCTGAACCTCATAGATTTGGGGATTTCATAATTAAGGGGGCAAATAGTTTTTCCCACAGGCCCTGTTTGGATAACCATTTTGCTTCAATAAATTACATTATCATTTAAAAATGGGGGCAAATATTTTTTAAGAGCAGTGCAGGTACATATGTAGGATATTTTATGTATTTAATGTTCAGATATTTTAAAAAGCTAATATGTGACCAAAATGATGGAAAACAAATCAAATATGATCCTATGTTTCTGTTAGGAATGGGTATTGATCACTGATCTATATATATATAGATCAGTGGTATTGATACAGATTTCCAGATTCAGTATCGAGTCATACGGGTATATTTTAGTTCAAATGTCCCTTTTGCTCACATATAAAATAAATGAGCTCTCAGCTTAAGTTTGTGATCTATCGGTGATCTGCAAAAATCTGTCGATAGTTGGCGAAAGTTTTTCACCATTTTTATCTCCACAAGCTGCGTCAGCACGTCCTGATACATATTCATGAGCTAGCTCTTCGCCATAGTGGGTCATTTGCAATAAAAATGTTCAGGTGGCTTTTACACGGTTTGATGCACGACGCCTGTGAGTATCTTCACATTTCAAACGTTCAGTTGCATTATTTTGACTTTTAAGATTACGTTGTTGTTGCTAAATGCAGAAATGCTTGTAGTCCCGTAAACTAGGATCAAACGTTTGAACATTAATCCGTCGGAATAAGTCTAGAAAGTCAATTAAAGTGCTTTTCATCCTTTCAAATATTGAAGAACACCAGCGACGGTGGATGGTTTTACGATGTGAAAATGCAGCAATTTGGAGCTTTTGATGGGTTTTTGGACTTTGTTAATCAGTGTAGACTAATCTGAGACAACCGTCCAATTTGAGTCGTTTAATGAGAAAATGAAGACATTTGTCACGTGAACTGTGGCCATTAAATACACCGATGAAGTTGCTCATTAGAAAAGTACATCAAACTTAGTAAACGGGTTGCTGATATTTAACGCTCATTCAAGGATTGTCTCGTTGTTTCACTGTAGAGCTGTAAAGATGCATGTGGATACAATGGTTGATACTTTTTCAATAGTCGATGAAACTGTTTCAAGCTTTTATCGTCGTCCGTGATTGTAGTTTGATGGACTTGCAGTAGCACATTTAACCACATGAGGACCTCAGAGACAGAAATGTCTCAAAAGCTTCATTTTCTCCCGTCTGTTTGTGAATCTGGTGTCCGAACACGAGTAGACAGACTTTCCTGTTAAAAAGGGGATTGTTTAATATTATAAAGAGACTCTAGAGAGGTTTATTGTCCACAAACACTGTTCTCGTGTTTGATTGGACGATGGAGATCTCGCGATAACACGCGAGAACGAATATCCGCGTATTTTGAAGGTTTTTCTGCTTATTGACGCGAATCTCAAAACTCTTCACACGGTCTCTAAGAGGGGCTTTAGTTTTGCAGTTTGTACGTAGTTTTAAGTTGTGTCTTATTATTATTAATTACACCGTCAGGGAGATCTGTAGTGGTCTGAATCACTCCCTTTGCTCGGATCTTCTTTTGGTATCGCTTCTCGGCCTTTTGGCTAAGATCAAGTGTAGTATCTGTTCTTATCAGTTTAACCAACCACAAATCTCTTGTCTCATTTGTGCAGGACCGGGAAACAGTGAGTCCAGTCCCAGGCCTCACACTAGGTGAGGCAAAAGATGTTTGGAAAAATGCTGCCCACCCAACTCTCCAGAATAGGCACAAGGACATGGCGTGGATGGTGGCCCATGAGATCCTCCCGGTCAGGGCGGTGATGCACTCCAGAGGCATGGCCAAGAATCCAGTCTGCCCTCGTCCGGGGTGCAGTGCCCCGGAGACAGTACGACACCTGCTCTGGGAGTGCAGCGCTGCGCGGGACCTGTGGGCCAAGACCGGCCCCCTGTATTTCCCGTGCCTGCCAGCGGGTAGGGTCCAGATGGATTACAAGCTCGCCATCCTTGGTGTGGGCCAGGGCTTGAAGGACTGTACAGCAAAAACTTTACCTCGCTCTGGCTCACTTTCAACTCAATCAAGGATGCCATCTGGACCACAAGAAACCTGCTGGTGGGGAAACACGTTACGGTTCCCCTCCACGCGAGCGAGCAAATGGTAACATCAACGCTGCAGGGGTACCGGGCGCTGTTATTCGGACGGGGGGGCCGGGGTCACACGGAAGAGGTCCCGGCCGCCACCGTACTTTGGCCGCCTGTAGATGCACCCTTACCACCACCGGCTACGGGAACAGCAGGCCAGCGGGCAGGAGGAGAGGGATCTCCTCTGAGCACAGAAGCGGCATGCCAAGTGCCTTTCCTGGAGAGTGGGATGATGGCCAATTTGATAGGGACTCATCCCGGTCTTGAACAATAGATGGCATTTTAAATTGGCACCAAGTTGTTTTTATTTATTATTTTTAAAACATTACTTTTAACACAATTGAAAAATAGGGACTTTTAAGCACACAATTGAAAAATATGGACTTTTAAGATTTTTTATGATTTTACTAGTGTCTTAAATTTGTCTTGTTAATTGTCCTTTTTATTGTGCAAATATTATGAAGTTGTGTGTATATGTTTTGTTTTATTGGTTAAAGGAAAATGGTAAGATTGTGTGAAAACATATTTGAAAAGAAAAATTGTGGAAAAAAGAAAAAGAGTGACAATAAAAATTTTTTCGAAAGAAAAAAATCTGTTCTTATCAGTTTAATATCTGATACGTCCCCTACCCGGGGACCATATATTAAATTGATTTTTGGACTAGGGAGATGGAATAGGGGCTTGCTCCGTCCACTCCACGCATCGACCCGGTATTGCAGTACCTCCGGGAACGGTGCACCCCCCTAAAATGGTTAATGGAAGATTCAGAATATGAGATGTTGTGAATGCGGTGGATAATTGCTTATTTTGAATCTAATGTGACATTTTTAAAGAAAGGAAGTAATTGAGATCATGTAATCGTGCCCCTGTGAAATGTCCCATCGACACGGATATTTCTGTCATTCAATTTAATTCCGTGTTCAAACGTGTTCAGCTGTAATATCTGAAGACACTGAAATATTAAATGATATGTGCTGCTTTAACTCGGATAACGCTACATAAACGCAATTTTCCCGGCTTGTTTTATTAATAAAATAAACCTAACCCGTTCTCGAGTTGATTGACAGGCGATGCTTGTCTCTAAAAGGTGATTGGCTCTTCTACCTGTAAGGCGGGACTTCCATCCTACATCCGTTGGGCGTTTCAGTGTCAAAACTAGTCTCTTATTGAGGGTCTAAAGTGATTTAAAAATAAATATATATTTGCAAAGAAATGTACAAATAAATAATAAGAAAGCACCGAAATTTCATCCTACCAAAATTGGACCAGAAACGGTTACTTTAAAATCCAGTAACAAAAACACTTCAATCATTGTTTCTGTTGCACATTGAAGTCCACATGCCCAGAAGTGAAGCCAAAGCTCTCTTGATCATTAGCACATTAATGAAGAGTGTTATTGTGTGTGTCATAGCCGTTACTGTCAAGTCCAATAATGTTAAAAGACATTAAAGAAGCAGAAAGTAGTCCATATGATTGGCTTCCTGTTCACTGAAAAGTCAAGCATGTGAGGCCACTAATATTTTACTAAATAATAATCACTCTATTACAATAATAATAATCTTAAAGAGGTACGCTTAAAAAGAGATGCAACACGTTACAATTAGAGATGCACCGATTGCAATTTTCTTGGCCGATTCCGGAAAATTCTAAGAACTATTATTGACCACATATACAAACAAAATCTACCTTTCTTCAATGCAACATTTTATTTTAATAATGAAATTAATTATTAAACATTACAATTTCCCCCAAATTGCACAAAGTTACAGGATCTTCTCTCACTTAAACAACTCTCAAAATAAAGTGCTCTGTGACTGGAAAGAGAAATAACAATTAACTGCAAATGAGTTGCTTTATATAACAGATGTCATTTTCCACTATTTTTAGTATTAGCCTGCCTCTGCCATCCAGCACCCCACTTCCCTCTCCCAGATTTGTGTACCCAAATGTTGACAGATAACAGGCTGCGTGTGTGACATGACACGAGATTAATCTACTCTGGCAACGCGACGTCGGAAAGTATCTCCTACTCCGTATCGAGGAAATGTATCCGATTTCTGAACCCTCTGTCCTCAACTATGGAGAACAGCTGGTCATCCAGGGCCATGAATTCCATCATTTTCCTCGTAATTGCTTTGGTCTTTTCGCTGCTCATTCCAAGGAATGATAGGAGAGGCTGCTGACTTGTGAGTGGCTCTGAGCTAGCCAGAGCTCAGAGCCATATAGAGAGAGAGTTGCGACAACTCCATTGACTCCAATGCAACGTTTTTTTTTACAGCAATGGCGGCTCGTGGAGCCTCTCAATAGTTCCCAGAAGTAGCAGCAAACACATGCCGCGCCGTAGAGATGCAGCACAACAAACCGTTTGCGACGCACTTTTAAAAGGTGAGACGTTTAAAGAATAATATTATCTTATTCTGTATATTATCAGTACATCTAAATAAAAATAACTTGTAAATGAAAACCTTATAGTTGAGTATTACTCATTAAATTAGGAGATAAGGGATGTTATCGGATAACTAACAGATTAGGCATGGATTGGAGCTGGATAAAGTTAGTAACGAACACCCTATTAATTGTAAAAGCTGAATTTTCAGCCTCATTACTTTTGAACGGCAGTTTATCTACGAGTATGCTTAAGTTGTTTTAAAGCTGAATATATTGTGTATATGAATAAGTATTGTAAGAATTATACATTAGGAATATAATATTTATAATACATAAATAATTATATTACTATATATAGAATTGTAAACAATAAGCTTCATTTCACTAAATTTTACATTTACGTAACTGCTGCTAAGAGTTAATAGTTCATTGACCCATTGTGCGGCGCGAGCTGGAAATCACCTGTCACCAGCCTGTCTCTGTACTATCTGAAAAGTCATAAATATGACATTAGTTACCATGAGATTAGTGAAAACAATGAACATGAGGTAACATAAAAAGGCAACAGAAACCCTAGCCTGAAATAAGTTGAGGCAAATAACGGTAGCGTAACACTAATCCTCAAATATTAGCTGATTTGATCTTTAAAAAACAACATCGCTGTAACAACATACTCATGCTACATACATATGTCGGTGTGTTACATAAATATATAAAATAAATGCATTTATTGACTACTAATTACCAGAAATCGCAGTTCTGTCACTCTACTCTAACAGTTTGAAATGCCCGCCAAAGCACTTCCTGGAACTATCTGAAGTCTACGTGAATCACGTGACGATCAAGCGTTTAGAACTTCTGTTGTCGCAACTCTCTCTCTATATGGCTCTGGGCTAGCTTTAGCCGCTTTCACTTTTAGCTTCTTTTTAAAATGGGCATGTTCAGCTGGGTGATGGTGTTATAAATGTCTAATTCGGTTTGTTGGTCCGAATGTTATTGTGGTGGTTCCCCCACGGTTTACTTTGGCCTTACAATTATTACACATTTCGAACTTTATGTATTCTTCACTCACAGTGAAGATGACATGTTTACATGCGGCTGTGACGTTATTGCCTGTGCCGCTGGCAACAAAACGGACCGGCTTGGAATCGGAAAGACGTGATGCTGACCGGCCGGCCGGTCACCGGTCCGGCCGAGCATGCGGAAAATCGGCTAATTCCGGTCGGTCGATCGGTGCATCTCTAGTTACAATACATTTGAACTTGTAACAACTTCTTCAACAAGCAGCTCTTGATGAGCGTAAAATAATATGTTTGCTGAAACTAACGGACTCTGTTTTTAACCAGTGCCAAATGAGGGTGAAAACATCAAACAGTAGTTATTTATTCATTTATTGGGATCTGCAACATAATGGTTTAAGTCGAACTACAAGAATGATATTCTGACCCGGCTGATAATCTTGCTCAATTCAATTCAAAGACTTGAAAACAACTGTAATGTTAATCAGTTAATCAGGGAGAGAACGATTCACATTTGTTAGTTTACGGTCCTGCAAATCTACAGTGACTGTACATAGACGTCTGATATATACCGCTCAGCGTCTCTTGTTAAGAGTAACTCTTTGCTTAAGATTATTATTATTATTATTATATAATAATTATTATTATTTTGTCAAATATTAGGGGCTTCACGTGCTTGACTTTTAACTACAGGTATAAAATGATGTAGCATTAATACTGTATATGAGAATTGTGTGAGAGTAGTTTAAAGATTCAGCAAGTTGCCCAGCAAGAAGTTTAGTCTGTTGAAAATCAGAATATTTGGCCTATTTTGTACTAAGATTTCTTATTCTATTCGGACACATCTCATGAGAAGAACTATTGAGATAAAAGGCATATAAATGTATATTTATTATGCTGAGAAATATAAGGCTAAGCTGCTTGTGGAGGAAACTCAAGGTCTCATGCACACCGGCTGCTCTGCTCTTGTTTTTGCCCACTGAATGAAGAGACGCATGGAGCTGCGACTTTGTCTCCTGTGAAATACTCTTGTCGCAGGAGCCGCAGATCACTGAGCACATGATGCTCCTGTTGCTTGGAGAGCTTTGTGCTTCCTATCAAAGTGTCAGTGAGCTGTTAAAAGCTGCTGTAGCTTACCTGTCCTGTAATTGGTAGTCTACAGTGACCGTACACTCGGCCAATCAGAAGACCTAATTGTCTCACGGTCACTGTAGACTTTGCACGCATCGTAGACTCGACAGAATCTCGACTGCATCACTTCTGGAAGTGTGGTACTGCTTTCACTCTCTCTTCTGATCTAATTGTTTCAAAATAGGAAGAGTAGCCGGTGCACTTCTATTTTGAGGTTACACACCTTCTGCGACGGGATCATTTTCAAGTGAACTAAAAGGAACAAATGAATACTTTGACAGGTTTTGTAATAAGTAATTGTTTATTGTGACCTCAGTTTATATTTCATTCATTTTCATTGCCTCGTTTAAATCACAGTTGTTTTTATAAACTCGGATGCTCTGTCTGTAATGCAGAAGGTATGAATTGTCTTGGTTTGTTATTATATTCATTCAATTATTATTTTAAGTGTTCCCCCAAGAGTCATATGCTTCCTGAAATATGCAAATGTTAAATCTGAAGTATGTCAAAAATGATTTTGAAGTGGAAGACTTTTTTTTTGTTTTTCTCCCATCACTCATTTGATCCGCCTGATGTTCATCAATTATGTCAGCATTTCATATTCATGTACTCTAAAGGTTTCACTTTTAATTTCAAAGGGATGTTCCCTTTGTTCAATATTAAATCCTTTTAAATATTTCCATATCCAACACTAAAATGCTTGTGATTAAATGGTTGCAATTTGTGTTCAGTTTCCTTGTAAGAATCTGATTTGCTTTATTTTCAGCGTTTTAACTGACAGACTGAAAATGTAAACGGTTTCACTTTAGTCTGTTGTGACTCTGCAATCGCTATATTTGCTCTTGTATAATTGTGTCTACAGGACTAAGAGAGTCGAACAGTCTGGAAGATTTCGTATGTACATCATATTGACATACAATATACAATGTGCATTTCAGTGGTTTTCAAACAGTGTATTTCTACAGTGAATCCATAAGAAGAAACATTCTTCAGAATGAACCGGGTTGTCATGTGTTGAGGTGAACAGTAGGTGGGGATATTTGACAGATGCACTTAGAGGTCGGTCACACTTCATTGGGCAAAATGGAGTTGAGCTCCAGCAAGCCCCAAAACGCGACTGGATTCTGGAAATGAGTCCTAAACGCGCATCCGACGACCGCCCGTATTTATAAGCGACGTTATGAAGAAACGCCGCCAGAGTCCCGTATAATAGTCGATTTTATAAGAAGTATTTTGACGGTATTTGGCAACTGCTGATGACTCTGAAGTGGCGCCCTTTCTTCTAAATTCCCGGAAGTGATGTAACCAACGTCTGCGGCTATTCCTGCGTGATTACGTCATGATTCGCTTTTAGTCGTAATAATCAACAAATAAAGCGTATTCGCACCGCACCGTTTAAACGCCAAAACGATTCATTACGTGCCTCGGTTCTTTCTATTGAGGTTTCCATCCCCTGGTCATTGATTTCAGGAAACTTTGGGTTTGATCTTCTCTGTTTCTCCATTGGCTAGTCGATGCTTGCGTTGCATCATGAGAAATTGTTCACTACAAAACTGTCTATGACACGGTTTTATGAAAAGCAGCACTGGCGGTCCAATTCAGGGAAAAGACGGGGACGGGATCCAGGGTTCAGATCGCCGTTGAATCGTGTCGAGTGAATTTAACGCCTCACCGTCATTGAGGATGATGTTTGCTGGAGTCACTTGCCCTCAGAATTGTTGTACAATTCATACTTACCTGGCAGGGGAGACACCATGATCATGAAGGTGGTTCACCCAGGGTGAGGCTCAGCCATTGCACTCCGGCTGTGCTGACCCCTGCGAATTCCCCAAATGTGGGAATCTCGACTGCATAATTTCTGGTAGTGGGGACTGCGTTCGCGCTCTCCCTGACTTGTTTGTGAAAAACAGATTTAAATTTTTTGTGTGTGTGTCACTGCACTCAGGTTTAGTGTGAAGTTGATAGGATGATTGATGTACTCGTTTGTTTTAAAAACGACATCAATTGAGCTGTTCTAGTAGTAATTGTGAACTTACATGTTACCATTCTGTTACGCGCGTCAGACAACTTACTTGATCCTTTTTCTTGTCATAAAAGAACTGCCTAAACCTCTTCATCTGTAACCTGTTGATATGTGTCACGGGTGTATGCAGCCACCGGCAGACAGAGGTAAATGCCTGCTGAGGTCATCAGGCCTGACCTTCTGGGTGGAATATTGGCAATAGAGCTCCCACATCTCCTGAAAGGTATGGATTCTCAAAGCCTTTCTGTCCATAAACGCACTGATGGACATTAGCCTCCAGGACGATAGAGACTTGTGTGAAGCTCTCTGCATGCTAAGCCAGACGGTCCATTGATTTTGTATTTTTTGTAAGGGGTTCGAGAGTTCTGCTCTGTGCTTGTCAGCCAAACTGCAAATGCGTCCATCTGTCAGACATGCAGTAAATTAGTATAGAGACTTTACAAACATGAAAAGAAAATAATCAATGTTTTTATAACAACCATAGCATTGCATAGAGATCATTTGTTTTCAGCATCTTAGTCAAATGATTTTGAAGCTCATATAAATTAAACACGCTTACTACTCCAGGTAGCCCACGTCGTAAATATTGGCCAAATGGCACCACCAGCTTCCCCAGACACCGCTGGCGAGATGCTGCTGGGATCCTGTCAGCGTGGAGGAGCGTTTCGGCATGAGCTAGGGCGTTGGACTCATCCAGCAGCGGTGAAAGGAAAAGTTATTTTTCTTTCTCCGTATGGTCGGGCCTTATTCGTCGGCAACAATATGGCTTGTTGACGTCCTTGTGGAGCATTTGGGATTACAACCCGGATTGCAGGTGTCGCCATCTCAAGGTAAACCGAAATTAAAAATACCACCATGATGAGAACTATATTAACTGTACTCTTTATAATCTCTTTCATAAATATTATATATATATATGGACTGATGTGAACATGTAACATTATAGTTCATATATTTATTCTAACATTTACCTTTTGAAATTCCACTTTTGTTAGGAAAAATAAATATACATGTATGAAAACTGTCAATTTTGTACTATTATGAAATATAAAGTATTTTGCATAAAAGAACAAGTATATGAATTTATATGTCAGTGAAAACCATACATTACACACACAGTATGTGTTTACATATTGCCATATATCAGACATCTATGTAGGGTTGAAACTTCTGGTGGCTTTTTAGGATAACTTGATGAACATTGCTGTTACTGACACAAACGGGGAAAACACCAATCACACATCATATTTTCATAATAATCATTTACAGCACATTATCTTAAGACCTAAAGGATGCAGGCGATCATTCGTTTGTTGTTGTGTTTACATTAATCACATATATTACATTACATACATACAAACATCTATCTAGCATGCTACTGTATGTACAGTCTGCAGCTATCAATGCTAGTTACTATGTTAAAATGTCGATGTGGACAGTTTGTGGCAACAAAGTTAACTTGCCTAATTCTTGTATATGTTCTGCACTTTCTTGTCGCTAGCTGAAGATGAACATTATTCACCGATTTAACTTTTAATAAATACTAAAACTGTAAAGTTCGTGTTCGACGTCGAGGGTTCAATGAACAGTCGAAAATAGTGCTTGCAGCATCACTGTCCTCTGATTGGTAGTCTACAGTCAGAGTCTACAGTGACTGTAGACTTTCAGCCAATCACGAGGACTGATTTTCTACGGTCACTGTAGACTTTGCACGACCGTAGACTGGAATCCTCGACTGGATAATTTCTGGTAGTGGGGACTGCGTTCACGCTCTCCCTGATTTACGTGTAAAAAATAGATTTAGATTGAATTCATAATGTAGTTTTGTAATTAACTGCATCCTTGGATGTGATTTGATCTCGCGTAGTACTTGTTAGTGTATATTCATACAGTTAAACTCTGTATTACATTGATTTCATGTAACATTACGATGTATGTAAACTTCTGACTTCTACAGCAGCAGTCAAATACATTTCACAATTCCTGATATTTAACAAAACATTTCCTGTCTTGGGTTCAGTTAGGATCACAATATTTTAAGAATGTGAAATGTCAGAATAATAGTAGAGATTGATTTATTTCAGCTTTTATTTCTTTCATCACATTCCCAGTGGGTCAGAAGTTTACATACAATTTGCTAGTATTTGGTAGCATTGTTTTTTATTTTATTTTTAACTTGGGTCAAATGTTTTGGGGAGCCTTCCACAAGCTTCTCACAATAAGTTTAATTATTTTGACCCATTCCTCCAGACAGAACTGGTGTAACCGTGTCAGGTTTGTAGGCCTCCTTCCTTAGTTGTCAAACAAATAGTTTTGATTATTACAATTCATTGTCTCTTTTAGAGCTTTCACAAATCATGATAAAACAATGTTCCTCCAGTGTTCCTAATTCATCGGTCATTCTCCCAGTTTTAAATGTTCTTAACTGCTGCACACTTTATTGTCCAATCCTAAAAGTAGACATCATTTTAATAAAATAAATATGTTACTTTCAGAGGTTTACGGATGCCTTCACCGCTCCTGGCTATTTTGGTGTGCTGTCCACAGCACAGGACCTCCGTTAGCATAGTATACCAGCTGGATACTTCACAGATGTGATAAACCTGCGATGCCAAAAAACTTTAGTATGCTGCTCACGTATAGAATAGAGTATAGCTCTAGGGCTGAAACGATTAGTCAACAATAATGTTTCATTGTCAAATAGTTGTTTGATCTTTAGATTGATTAAGGTTACATGCGGTGATCATTTGAAACGCGAGAGGAGCCCTTCAGCTCGAGTAGCGGGAGACTGGGGACTGTTGCAACATGATCAGGGGCGGTTGGAACATGTTAAAAATGACATTAAATTTCACTAACTTTTAGTTGTTGTTTTTTTTTGTCTCAATGAGCATAGTATTCTGAAAATATGTATTGTTTTACAATAATATTTTAGTATTTATAATTTAGTAATATTTATCAACAGTTATTGAGTTTTGGTTATGGGTAGAACATAGGCCTATACCTTGAGTCAGTGTGCAGATGTTACAGATGTTATTCAAACAATTTTACTCTTGGCATACTGAAAACAAACAGAATATAATTTCTTCATTTAGATGATTTATTCACTAAGACGTCTCCATCCAAGAAGTCTGCGTTGAAGCTGAAGAACAAGAGTCATGTCACCTCTGTAAAATCTTCTCTGAGTGACTCCCCAGTGAGTAATATTCACATTATATGCAAACTTAATTATTATTGGGGTGAGATGATGTATTTGACTGTTTTGTCATGTTTCAGGTTGAGTTGGAGGGTTGGGTGCATCTGTGGGAAAATCCCAATGGCATTCCATCAGCGGACCTCAATGTTGTTATTATTATTATTATGTAAATACACTCACAGACAGCCAGATCAAATCAAATAAATCACTACTATTTAACTGGTTTTTATTTTACGTTGCAGGTTCGTCACAGCTGTGATGTATCCAGCTGGTACACTATGTTGATGGAGGTACTGTGCTGTGGACAGTGCACCAAAGCAGCCAGGAGCGGTGAAGGTAGCTTGGGATCCTGCTATCCATGGTCAACTCAGTGAAGCTCACGGAGCCATGTTCCCTGCTATCCTCACAGACGAGCGAGTACATGCCTTAAAATAGTAGAACCAGCCACTGCTGGCATATTGATTATCATATTTTACAGGACTGTACACCACACTCCTCATAGCTCAAGTGAGAGCTGGCCTCTGCTCGTCATGCCTTCCTGCTTGCAGAGGCCAGCAATGTGCAGGACTACAGGAGCCAATTTCTATCCACTTTTGGCACTGTGCTCAAAATGGACTCCACTAAGAAGGCGAGTACAACCAGTGTTGTATGTAATCTGATTACTGATTTTCTATTACATGTTTACTATCATATTACTTGGATCACGCACATTTCTAAAACTTTAACATTTTGCTTTGCAGGTGGTGAAGAAGATGTCTGGAGAGGATAAAGCGGATAAAACACCCACGCCACCAGCACTTGAGGGACAGAGAGTCTGGGGCCCGATTGATTGTTGTAAATTGAAGCTGTGTTATACTGCAATTCTTGTGGAGCTGTGTGCACTGCATTGGGCCAATAAGATATGTACCTTGAGAGGAGCTATTCGCCTTCGTGTCCTCCTTGGCTCTTGAACTCGTTACATCGTCATTATTGCTTGTGGCAGTCAAATTATTTGTGGCCATGCAATGACTGTAATGCAGTTTGTCATTCTGAGGTCCCCAATGTACTCTGCACCTCTGGTGGAATACCTCAACACCCGCTGCCAGCAGCTGTTCGGAGAAACTGTGGAGGAGCATTTCCATGCCACTGCTGATGTCATGTCTAATGAGTTTCTTGGGTTTGGAATACCTCTTTAGCCAGAGCACAGGCGAAACTTGTCCTTTCTCTCTCAGTGGCATCATAAAGGACGGACCCAGTCCAGAGGAGGAGGTGGTTCAGCCTGGCCAGCGTGACCCAGATGAAAATGACGAGGCATACCAGAGTGACACAGAGGCAGAAGGCGACGTGGTCCCAGCCTACGTCACCCCGACGACCGATGAGACCACCACGGCTCACCCGCAGGCCTTTGTGTGTTATTTTGTTTACCTCAACCAGAATGAAATGCTAGCATTTGCATATCGCTTTAGCCAGCGTTTATTGATATTAAATTGTAACATGCTATGATTGTACTACTCAACAGGAGGATGCTTGTAGTCCCAATCCACTTCCAGGATTTCGGCAATTGGAGAAGTTCTGTTCTCTGCATATGCTAATCTTAAAAAAATATTGTATAATATGACTTGCTATCTATATTTGTTTTGTTTTTATTGTATTTATATGATATCTGTATTTTTGTAATTGAATTCTTGCCATGAAAATAGCTTTGATTGCTGACATGGCATTAAACAAAACATACTACTACTACTACTATGTTCTCTGCTGGTGGAGGTTGGCCTGACTGCGGACAGGTTGAGTCTGACAACAGAAAAGAGGAACAAGCTCATTGATGAATGGAATGCTGTAGAGGAACATTACAAACAGCCACAGAAGTTCCATCTGCTGTACACACTGGGGAAACACACTGTACTGCCGCACAAAGAGGGACGATCTTATTGATGCTGCCATGATTCAACGAGTCAAGATGGCTACGCACCAGCTCAACAAGACATTAGTGCTCAGCACAACAGGCTGATGTACACGCTGGTGAAACTTCTCTGGTTGCGGTCACCTCGCAGCACTCAATCAACCCCTGAAAAAAGCATCACAAAAGCCTACGAGAGAATCCAGCATTGTATTTCAGTGGAGGCTCCGGTTCTCAGTAAAGTGGGTATTCCTGTGCCAAAAATCAACTCCAAGACTTTATCCACCGTCAAGAGACTCATCAACAAAAATGCCATCCACCATATTAAAGACCACATCGATCTCCTCAAAGGATCTACCTCCAGCACCATGCCAACCATCAGTTCTCCCTGCACCTGACTACTCACAGATTGAGTACGAACACATTCAGAGCAAGGACCAAGCTGTTGAAAGAAAGAACAGATTTTCTGATGGCAGTCCCAAAGTCTGCACTGCTGCCTTGCTTACCTCCACCAGCAAGAAGGACCCTGGTCTCTTCCACCTTCACCAAACCTGTACCCATAATCATGGCAACACAATTGAATCCAGCCACTTCCACCAACACAACACCTGTGACAATGTGCTGCAGCCAAACTGACACATCACACAGTGCTGGCAATCCTTCAGTGTGGGCCAGAGCAACACTGTACAAAAGAAAGCAAACAGACAACCTTACTGATGTTGGAGCCAAACTGTCACGTGCACAACTTACCCGTTTGTACACTTCAACCAACTAACTCAGGGACACACAAAAATACAAAAAGAAAAGTTTTTGCCCTGTGAAAATGATATCGACCTCAAAAGGATTTGACAACAGGGTGTACAACAGTTATGAGCATTTCATTTCAGTTGTCGACACACTGTAAACTTGGGATTGTCGTTGTGGACTTCAATAAGCAACACTGTACTGTCCTGATGTTTTTTTTTATTTAAAAAGTTTACATTGCTTTTGATTATTTTTATTATATTTAAATTTAGCAGATGATTTTATTCTGTAACTTAAAACAATACATACATACAACTTTTATTCAAGACACACAGGTCCATAGAGACAACACTGTACAGATATATATATATAATATATATAATATATATAATATATATATAATATATATAATATATATAACAATACAAACAATTAAAAATGATGTGGAAGTGGAACATATACAGGCTTCGGGTCCAATGTTTCCAAAAGCAAGATGTATACCTTGTGTCACTCTTAGAAACATCAACTATGGACACAATTATCATATTCTTAGACCCTGTCAGTCTGCACATGAATCTATACATACAATTTCTTAAAACAGCATTAAAAGTGGGCACATTGTTAGACACAAACATTTCACAGGCACTACTCCACCTAGGAATTTTAAGCACAATTCTCAGCGCATCATTATAAGCCACGTGAAGTTTTTTCATTTTCGACTTACTAAAATTACACCACAGTTGGGCTGTATATAGTGAAGTGCAATAGGTTTTGAAGAGTGAGATTTTAACATCAGGAGTACACATATGGAATTTGCGTGCCAGCATGTTTGCATGCCCATACAGTTTTCCACACTGACGCTGCACATCATCATCATCACAGAGGTCATCTCTTATCACATGGCCCAGATATTTCACTTTCTTTACAACCTCTAGGGGTTCACCTGCCAATAAGAAAGAGGGATAGACACATTTCATATCCTCCCTGGTTCTGGCGATCAGCACCACACTCTTCATTGAGTTAAATTTTATATCAAACAATAAACCATATTGAGAACATATTCCAAGAAGTTGCTGCAGGCCAGCACTGGAGGGAGACAGTATCACCAAATCATCAGCATAAAGCATATGATTAATGAGACTATCCCCACCAAGCATCCAGTTCTACAGCCCTTTAACTCCATAGATAAATTATCCATGTACAGATTAAATAGCAACGGAGACAGAATTCCACCCTGCCGCACTCCATTGGAGACATAGAAAGGTGTTGACAAACTCATCCCCCACATGACTTGCATAGTTTGATGAGAGTACCAAAACTGCAGTATCCTAATTAGGTAAGAGGGGACACCACGCTCAAGTAGTTTACCAAACAGTTTCCCATGATTGATACGGTCAAAAGCCTTTGACGCATCCAGGAAACACATGAAGACTGTGCTATTGCGAGATCTGTACCTATGTACAATTTCTTTAAGTGCATAAATACACATATCAGTTCCATGCTTGTTCTTAAAACCAAACTGATTATCTGTTGACGCTATGTATTCTGCAAGCCTATCCATAAGAATCCCTTCCAAATCAATACAAACCTCTTAAAGAAATATCTTCATATTGTTAATATGTAACATGTAAGTAAAAAGATACATTTCTCATTTTATTATAATTGGACAAAATGTACACCATTCATAAACATGTAATACAGGAACAAGGACCGCTAAAGTAGGAACACAAGTTTTATTTTAAAATATTTTATTGAAGTGTATTATATTAATTTTCTATTTTGTCTCATTCTAAATAAATAGATTATTTGTTATCATTACAGGGAACATGTGAAATTATTGAAATCATTTTAAATAATTATACCAACAAAAACAAACATAAGGGTTATTTCTAATGCAATACTTTCAGTTGTTGTGCTTAAAGATAATCAAAGTATGACAGATTGGACAAATCAATAGTGGACAAATCAATAGTAAACAAAGAACTTTATTGATGAGGGAAATCAGGAGATGTGATGAAACACTTTTTTTTTTTTTTTTTTTCAAAATGAGTTCCACCGGGCGATACCACTAAGCAGGTAAACTTGATAGGGTCGCACCGCACAGTGGGGACCTCAGAATGACAAACTGCATTACAATCATTGCATGGCCACAAATAATTTGACTGCCACAAGCAGTAATGACGATGTAACGAGTTCAAGAGCCAAGGAGGACACGAAGGCTGAATAGCTCCTCTCAAGGTACATATTTTATTGGCCAAATGCAGTGCACACAGCTCCTAAAGAATTGCAGTATAACACAGCTTCAATTTACAACAATCAATCGGGCCCCAGACTCTCTGTCCCTCAAGTGCTGGTGGCGTGGGTGTTTTATCCGCTCTCCCGTGCTCACTGGAATTAAGAGACAGGTGTTAGACATAATTTAGGTCAGGTGTAAGTGCCCTTACTGCTTCCCTCTCTCGGACGGGCACTTGACCACACCCCGCTGCCACATACGCCCACCGCCCGACTCAGGCCAGGGAGCCATCCTGGCCTCTACTAGCTTCTCCCCGTTCGAACTGCTGTATGGGCGGCGGCCGCGCAGGGGTGCTTGACATCATCCGCAAAGCTTTGGAGGAGGGATCTTCACATAGCAAAAATGAAATTCAGTACGTTCTTGATCTTCGAGCAAAACTCCACACACTAGGGCAACTAACACCGGAGAATTTGCTCCAGGCTCAAGAACGACAGCGCCGACTGTATGACAGGGGTACTCAGCTAAGGGAATTTGTACCGGGAGATAAGGTACTACTTGGTATTACTTCCAACATCGAGCTCTGAATTACTCGCCAAGTGACAAGGGCCCTTTGAGGTCACACGACGTGTCGGGGAACTTGATGATGAGGTAAAGCGAACCGATAGAGGGGGCGCATGTCAAATATATCACCTCAACCTCCTGAAACCATGGAAGGAGTTCCGGAGAGGGCAGAGCTCGGGCCGGAGGTAAACACAAAACCTATTCATATCACTCCGGTCACTTGTGGGGACCACCTCTCACCGTATCAGCTCGCAGGGGTTGCCAAGTAGCAACTAGAATTTGCCGACGCGTTCTCCCCTCTACCGAGTCGTGTGAACCTCATCCAGCACCACATCGAGACCGAACCGGGAGTGGTGGTACGTAGCTGTCCCTATCAGCTGCCGAACACAAAAAAGTAAATAGTTTGGGAGGAATTAGATGCGACGCTCGATATGGGGGTAATAGAGGAATCCCTCAGCGATTGGTCCAGCCCGGTTGTTCTAGTGCCTAAGAGCGACGGGTCGGTACGGTTCTGTGTGGATTACAGAAAAGTCAACACGGCATCTAAATTTGATGCGTACCCGATGCCCCGCATTGATGAGTTGCTCGATCGGTTATGTACTGCTCAATTTTATTCAACATTGGATTTGACAAAGGGTTATTGGCAGATCCCCTTGACACCAATTTCCGCAAAAACACAGCCTTCTCCATGCCGTTCGGATTGCACCAATTCGATTGCGACCTGCCCGAGACCAAGACCAAAAAGGGGGTGAGGCAGTTCCTGGGGCTGGCTGGCTACTACAGGAGGTTTATACCCAATTATTCGGACGTCACCAGCCCGCTGACTGACCTCACTAAAAAGGGTCTCCAGACCGGTTCAGTGGTTGGAGCAGTGCCAACAGGCGTTCACGCAGTTTAACGCCGCACTTTGTGGGGGCCGCTTTACATGCACCTCATTTCTCTCTCCCTTTTCTAATAAGGACGGGCACTTGACCACAATCCCTCCAGGCTGTTGCTTCCATGGACACACTTGTAAAACGGAACGTCCACTCCGTTGATGGTTGTGGTACGAGCCACGCGATACATGTTCATGTCTGGAGGATCATGGAGGCACTCTAGATGACGTTGCTGGCCTTCCCACACCTCATCTATGGCTTCTGTAAATAAACCAGCAGACAGTTTGTGTGTGCTAGCATACTACATGATAAATAGCGTACACACACACACACACATATATATATATATATATATATATATATATATATATATAAACACTTATGTAATATTTGTTTATAATATGTACTAAGAGTATAGTATAATCGACCATACAGATATTGACGTCCAATATTGAAGTACTATTAAAAACTTTACATATTTGTATCAAATTAAATACCTGGTGTCTTGAAAAGGCTGACTCCACTTTTGTCTAGCCCAGCAGGACCTTTGAGCTCACCAATGGCTATCTGGGTCTCCTGAGCCCCAAGTGTTACTCTCGAACGTGGTGCTTCAGTTGCTCCCTTGACACGTAGAGTCGCAACATGTCTTCGATCCGTGAGCGTGTTCAAAGCTGTTGGGTCCTTTGCTCTGACAGCCTTGATGAGCAGGTCCAGGTCTAGCAATGCTCCTGCTAGCGCAGACATGAACACTACATACTTGAGTGGCTGTCAGAGCGAATGGCTGCATCAAAGCGATGGATCCAATGGGATATGTCCAGATGCACCACCATACCATTGTCCACCCATGTCTGGAACAAGGTCTCCACAGCGGTCGGGCCTGGTGCACGACAACACCCACGATCAACGTACAAGATTTTTGGCACAAACTGAACGGCACATGGGCTCCAGATACTCGATGGACTCGTCGCAGGTAAATGAGACAATCTGGGAATGCTCATTGTCTATGCTAGTAAACCACTTAGCTGTGCCTTTATCCTCTCCCGACAGCTTCTTCACCACCTGCAAAGCAAAATGTTAAAGTTTTAGAAATGTGCGTGATCCAAGTAATATGATAGTAAACATGTAATAGAAAATCAGTAATCAGATTACATACAACACTGGTTGTACTCGCCTTCTTAGTGGAGTCCATTTTGAGCACAGTGCCAAAAGTGGATAGAAATTGGCTCCTGTAGTCCTGCACATTGCTGGCCTCTGCAAGCAGGAAGGCATGACGAGCAGAGGCCAGCTCTCACTTGAGCTATGAGGAGTGTGGTGTACAGATCTTTCCTCTGGAGATACTCCTCAAAGTGATTCTCTTGAATCTGTCGCCACAGAAGCTGTACCACATTCTTGTCCACACCACTCCTGTAAAATATGATAATCAATATGCCAGCAGTGGCTGGTTCTACTATTTTAAGGCATGTACTCGCTCGTCTGCGAGGATAGCAGGGAACATGGCTCCGTGAGCTTCACCGAGTTGACCATGGATAGCAGGGTCCCAAGCTACCTTCACCGCTCCTGGCTGCTTTGGTGCACTGTCCACAGCACAGTACCTCCATCAACATAGTGTACCAGCTGGATACATCACAGCTGTGACGAACCTGCAACGTAAAATAAAAACCAGTTAAATAGTAGTGATTTATTTGATTTGATCTGGCTGTCTGTGAGTGTATTTACATAATAATAACAACATTGAATTGATGCACTGCAACATAAAAAAAATAGAATTACCCTGCTGAGGTAGCCTGACTTGTAGAGGTAAAAATGTTTTCCATTCCCCACACATTTATCACCACAAAGACACCTCAGCGAATATCTCCATACCCCAAAAGGCCACCACACAAAGATGCTCCTCCGTAAGAAGAGATGTGGAGTTGGCACAGTACCACAAACGTAGCCTGAAGGTTCTGGAGGGTAAAACCACATCCTGTCTGATTTCAATACCCGCCGCCTCTTCAACGCACCAGTGTTGTCGCGGTACACAGGAGTGGGAGAGAAGAGTCCTCTTTCTGTGTCATCTTTCACCCAGGAGAGGTCCGCTGATGGAATGCCATTGGGATTTTCCCACAGATGCACCCAACCCTCCAACTCAACCTGAAACATGACAAAACAGTAAAATACATCATCTCACCCCAATAATAATTAAGTTTGCATATAATGTGAATATTACTCACTGGGGAGTCACTCAGAGAAGATTTTACAGAGGTGACATGACTCTTGTTCTTCAGCTTCAACGCAGACTTCTTGGATGGAGACGTCTTAGTGAATAAATCATCTAAATGAAGAAATTATATTCTGTTTGTTTTCAGTATGCCAAGAGTAAAATTGTTTGAATAACATCTGTAACATCTGCACACTGACTCAAGGTATAGGCCTATGTTCTACCCATAACCAAAACTCAATAACTGTTGATAAATATTACTAAATTATAAATACTAAAATATTATTGTAAAACAATACATATTTTCAGAATACTATGCTCATTGAGACAAAAAAAACAACAACTAAAAGTTAGTGAAATTTAATGTCATTTTTAACATGTTCCAACCGCCCCTGATCATGTTGCAACAGTCCCCAGTCTCCCGCTACTCGAGCTGAAGGGCTCCTCTCGCGTTTCAAATGATCACCGCATGTAACCTTAATCAATCTAAAGATCAAACAACTATTTGACAATGAAACATTATTGTTGACTAATCGTTTCAGCCCTAGAGCTATACTCAATTCTATACGTGAGCAGCATACTAAAGTTTTTTGGCATCGCAGGTTTATCACATCTGTGAAGTATCCAGCTGGTATACTATGCTAACGGAGGTCCTGTGCTGTGGACAGCACACCAAAATAGCCAGGAGCGGTGAAGGCATCCGTAAACCTCTGAAAGTAACATATTTATTTTATTAAAATGATGTCTACTTTTAGGATTGGACAATAAAGTGTGCAGCAGTTAAGAACATTTAAAACTGGGAGAATGACCGATGAATTAGGAACACTGGAGGAACATTGTTTTATCATGATTTGTGAAAGCTCTAAAAGAGACAATGAATTGTAATAATCAAAACTATTTGTTTGACAACTAAGGAAGGAGGCCTACAAACCTGACACGGTTACACCAGTTCTGTCTGGAGGAATGGGTCAAAATAATTAAACTTATTGTGAGAAGCTTGTGGAAGGCTCCCCAAAACATTTGACCCAAGTTAAAAATAAAATAAAAAACAATGCTACCAAATACTAGCAAATTGTATGTAAACTTCTGACCCACTGGGAACGTGATGAAAGAAATAAAAGCTGAAATAAATCAATCTCTACTATTATTCTGACATTTCACATTCTTAAAATATTGTGATCCTAACTAACCCAAGACAGGGAATGTTTTGTTAAATATCAGGAATTGTGAAATGTATTTGACTGCTGCTGTAGAAGTCAGAAGTTTACATACATCGTAATGTTACATGAAATCAATGTAATACAGAGTTTAACTGTATGAATATACACTAACAAGTACTACGCGAGATCAAATCACATCCAAGGATGCAGTTAATTACAAAACTACATTATGAATTCAATCTAAATCTATTTTTTTACACGTAAATCAGGGGAGAGCGTGAACGCAGTCCCCCACTACCAGAAATTATCCAGTCGAGGATTCCAGTCTACGGTCGTGCAAAGTCTACAGTGACCGTAGAAAATCAGTCCTCGTGATTGGCTGAAAGTCTACAGTCACTGTAGACTCTGACTGTAGACTACCAATCAGAGGACAGTGATGCTGCAAGCACTATTTTCGACTGTTCATTGAACCCTCGACGTCGAACACGAACTTTACAGTTTTAGTATTTATTAAAAGTTAAATCGGTGAATAATGTTCATCTTCAGCTAGCGACAAGAAAGTGCAGAACATATACAAGAATTAGGCAAGTTAACTTTGTTGCCACAAACTGTCCACATCGACATTTTAACATAGTAACTAGCATTGATAGCTGCAGACTGTACATACAGTAGCATGCTAGATAGATGTTTGTATGTATGTAATGTAATATATGTGATTAATGTAAACACAACAACAAACGAATGATCGCCTGCATCCTTTAGGTCTTAAGATAATGTGCTGTAAATGATTATTATGAAAATATGATGTGTGATTGGTGTTTTCCCCGTTTGTGTCAGTAACAGCAATGTTCATCAAGTTATCCTAAAAAGCCACCAGAAGTTTCAACCCTACATAGATGTCTGATATATGGCAATATGTAAACACATACTGTGTGTGTAATGTATGGTTTTCACTGACATATAAATTCATATACTTGTTCTTTTATGCAAAATACTTTATATTTCATAATAGTACAAAATTGACAGTTTTCATACATGTATATTTATTTTTCCTAACAAAAGTGGAATTTCAAAAGGTAAATGTTAGAATAAATATATGAACTATAATGTTACATGTTCACATCAGTCCATATATATATATATATTTATGAAAGAGATTATAAAGAGTACAGTTAATATAGTTCTCATCATGGTGGTATTTTTAATTTCGGTTTACCTTGAGATGGCGACACCTGCAATCCGGGTTGTAATCCCAAATGCTCCACAAGGACGTCAACAAGCCATATTGTTGCCGACGAATAAGGCTCGACCATACGGAGAAAGAAAAATAACTTTTCCTTTCACCGCTGCTGGATGAGTCCAACGCCCTAGCTCATGCCGAAACGCTCCTCCACGCTGACAGGATCCCAGCAGCATCTCGCCAGCGGTGTCTGGGGAAGCTGGTGGTGCCATTTGGCCAATATTTACGACGTGGGCTACCTGGAGTAGTAAGCGTGTTTAATTTATATGAGCTTCAAAATCATTTGACTAAGATGCTGAAAACAAATGATCTCTATGCAATGCTATGGTTGTTATAAAAACATTGATTATTTTCTTTTCATGTTTGTAAAGTCTCTATACTAATTTACTGCATGTCTGACAGATGGACGCATTTGCAGTTTGGCTGACAAGCACAGAGCAGAACTCTCGAACCCCTTACAAAAAATACAAAATCAATGGACCGTCTGGCTTAGCATGCAGAGAGCTTCACACAAGTCTCTATCGTCCTGGAGGCTAATGTCCATCAGTGCGTTTATGGACAGAAAGGCTTTGAGAATCCATACCTTTCAGGAGATGTGGGAGCTCTATTGCCAATATTCCACCCAGAAGGTCAGGCCTGATGACCTCAGCAGGCATTTACCTCTGTCTGCCGGTGGCTGCATACACCCGTGACACATATCAACAGGTTACAGATGAAGAGGTTTAGGCAGTTCTTTTATGACAAGAAAAAGGATCAAGTAAGTTGTCTGACGCGCGTAACAGAATGGTAACATGTAAGTTCACAATTACTACTAGAACAGCTCAATTGATGTCGTTTTTGAAAACAAACGAGTACATCAATCATCCTATCAACTTCACACTAAACCTGAGTGCAGTGACACACACACAAAAAAATTTAAATCTGTTTTTTCACAAACAAGTCAGGGGAGAGCGCGAACGCAGTCCCCCACTACCAGAAATTATGCAGTCGAGATTCCCACATTTGGGGAATTCGCAGGGGTCAGCACAGCCGGAGTGCAATGGCTGAGCCTCACCCTGGGTGAACCACCTTCATGATCATGGTGTCTCCCCTGCCAGGTAAGTATGAATTGTACAACAATTCTGAGGGCAAGTGACTCCAGCAAACATCATCCTCAATGACGGTGAGGCGTTAAATTCACTCGACACGATTCAACGGCGATCTGAACCCTGGATCCCGTCCCCGTCTTTTCCCTGAATTGGACCGCCAGTGCTGCTTTTCATAAAACCGTGTCATAGACAGTTTTGTAGTGAACAATTTCTCATGATGCAACGCAAGCATCGACTAGCCAATGGAGAAACAGAGAAGATCAAACCCAAAGTTTCCTGAAATCAATGACCAGGGATGGAAACCTCAATAGAAAGAACCGAGGCACGTAATGAATCGTTTTGGCGTTTAAACGGTGCGGTGCGAATACGCTTTATTTGTTGATTATTACGACTAAAAGCGAATCATGACGTAATCACGCAGGAATAGCCGCAGACGTTGGTTACATCACTTCCGGGAATTTAGAAGAAAGGGCGCCACTTCAGAGTCATCAGCAGTTGCCAAATACCGTCAAAATAGTTCTTATAAAATCGACTATTATACGAGACTCTGGCGGCGTTTCTTCATAACGTCGCTTATAAATACGGGCGGTCGTCGGATGCGCGTTTAGGACTCATTTCCAGAATCCAGTCGCGTTTTGGGGCTTGCTGGAGCTCAACTCCATTTTGCCCAATGAAGTGTGACCGACCTCTAAGTGCATCTGTCAAATATCCCCACCTACTGTTCACCTCAACACATGACAACCCGGTTCATTCTGAAGAATGTTTCTTCTTATGGATTCACTGTAGAAATACACTGTTTGAAAACCACTGAAATGCACATTGTATATTGTATGTCAATATGATGTACATACGAAATCTTCCAGACTGTTCGACTCTCTTAGTCCTGTAGACACAATTATACAAGAGCAAATATAGCGATTGCAGAGTCACAACAGACTAAAGTGAAACCGTTTACATTTTCAGTCTGTCAGTTAAAACGCTGAAAATAAAGCAAATCAGATTCTTACAAGGAAACTGAACACAAATTGCAACCATTTAATCACAAGCATTTTAGTGTTGGATATGGAAATATTTAAAAGGATTTAATATTGAACAAAGGGAACATCCCTTTGAAATTAAAAGTGAAACCTTTAGAGTACATGAATATGAAATGCTGACATAATTGATGAACATCAGGCGGATCAAATGAGTGATGGGAGAAAAAACAAAAAAAAAAGTCTTCCACTTCAAAATCATTTTTGACATACTTCAGATTTAACATTTGCATATTTCAGGAAGCATATGACTCTTGGGGGAACACTTAAAATAATAATTGAATGAATATAATAACAAACCAAGACAATTCATACCTTCTGCATTACAGACAGAGCATCCGAGTTTATAAAAACAACTGTGATTTAAACGAGGCAATGAAAATGAATGAAATATAAACTGAGGTCACAATAAACAATTACTTACCACAAAACCTGTCAAAGTATTCATTTGTTCCTTTTAGTTCACTTGAAAATGATCCCGTCGCAGAAGGTGTGTAACCTCAAAATAAAAGTGCACCGGCTACTCTTCCTATTTTGAAACAATTAGATCAGAAGAGAGAGTGAAAGCAGTACCACACTTCCAGAAGTGATGCAGTCGAGATTCTGTCGAAGTCTACGATTGTCGCAAAGTCTACAGTGACCGTGAGACAATTAGGTCTTCTGATTGGCCGAGTGTACGGTCACTGTAGACTACCAATTACAGGACAGGTAAGCTACAGCAGCTTTTAACAGCTCACTGACACTTTGATAGGAAGCACAAAGCTCTCCAAGCAACAGGAGCATCATGTGCTCAGTGATCTGCGGCTCCTGCGACAAGAGTATTTCACAGGAGACAAAGTCGCAGCTCCATGCGTCTCTTCATTCAGTGGGCAAAAACAAGAGCAGAGCAGCCGGTGTGCATGAGACCTTGAGTTTCCTCCACAAGCAGCTTGCGCCTTATATTTCTCAGCATAATAAATATACATTTATATGCCTTTTATCTCAATAGTTCTTCTCATGAGATGTGTCCGAATAGAATAAGAAATCTTAGTACAAAATAGGCCAAATATTCTGATTTTCAACAGACTAAACTTCTTGCTGGGCAACTTGCTGAATCTTTAAACTACTCTCACACAATTCTCATATACAGTATTAATGCTGCATCGTTTTATACCTGTAGTTAAAAGTGAAGCACATGAAGCCCTTAATATTTGACAAAATAATAATAATTATTATATTATAATAATAATAATAATAATCTTAAGCAAAGAGTTACTCTTAACAAGAGACGCTGAGCGGTATATATCAGACGTCTATGTACAGTCACTGTAGATTTGCAGGACCGTAAACTAACAAATGTGAATCGTTCTCTCCCCTGATTAACTGATTAACATTACAGTTGTTTTCAAGTCTTTGAATTGAATTGAGCAAGATTATCAGCCGGGTCAGAATATCATTCTTGTAGTTCGACTTAAACCATTATGTTGCAGATCCCAATAAATGAATAAATAACTACTGTTTGATGTTTTCACCCTCATTTGGCACTGGTTAAAAACAGAGTCCGTTAGTTTCAGCAAACATATTATTTTACGCTCATCAAGAGCTGCTTGTTGAAGAAGTTGTTACAAGTTCAAATGTATTGTAACTAGAGATGCACCGATCGACCGACCGGAATTAGCCGATTTTCCGGACCGGTGACCGGCCGGCCGGTCAGCATCACGTCTTTCCGATTCCAAGCCGGTCCGTTTTGTTGCCAGCGGCACAGGCAATAACGTCACAGCCGCATGTAAACATGTCATCTTCACTGTGAGTGAAGAATACATAAAGTTCGAAATGTGTAATAATTGTAAGGCCAAAGTAAACCGTGGGGGAACCACCACAATAACATTCGGACCAACAAACCGAATTAGACATTTATAACACCATCACCCAGCTGAACATGCCCATTTTAAAAAAGAAGCTAAAAAGTGAAAGCGGCTAAAGCTAGCCCAGAGCCATATAGAGAGAGAGAGTTGCGACAACAGAAGTTCTAAACGCTTGATCGTCACGTGATTCACGTAGACTTCAGATAGTTCCAGGAAGTGCTTTGGCGGGCATTTCAAACTGTTAGAGTAGAGTGACAGAACTGCGATTTCTGGTAATTAGTAGTCAATAAATGCATTTATTTTATATATTTATGTAACACACCGACATATGTATGTAGCATGAGTATGTTGTTACAGCGATGTTGTTTTTTTAAAGATCAAATCAGCTAATATTTGAGGATTAGTGTTCGCTTAACATTATTTGCCTCAACTTATTTCAGGGTTTCTGTTGCCTTTTTATGTTACCTCATGTTCATTGTTTTCACTAATCTCATGGTAACTAATGTCATATTTATAACTTTTCAGATAGTACACAGACAGGCTGGTGACAGGTGATTTCCAGCTCGCGCCGCACAATGGGTCAATGAACTATTAACTCTTAGCAGCAGTTACGTAAATGTAACATTTAGTGAAATGAAGCTTATTGTTTACAATTCTATATATAGTAATATAATTATTTATGTATTATAAATATTATATTCCTAATGTATAATTCTTACAATACTTATTCATATACACAATATATTCAGCTTTAAAACAACTTAAGCATACTCGTAGATAAACTGCCGCTCAAAAGTAATGAGGCTGAAAATTCAGCTTTTACAATTAATAGGGTGTTCGTTACTAACTTTATCCAGCTCCAATCCATGCCTAATCTGTTAGTTATCCGATAACATCCCTTATCTCCTAATTTAATGAGTAATACTCAACTATAAGGTTTTCATTTACAAGTTATTTTTATTTAGATGTACTGATAATATACAGAATAAGATAATATTATTCTTTAAACGTCTCACCTTTTAAAAGTGCGTCGCAAACGGTTTGTTGTGCTGCATCTCTACGGCGCGGCATGTGTTTGCTGCTACTTCTGGGAACTATTGAGAGGCTCCACGAGCCGCCATTGCTGTAAAAAAAACGTTGCATTGGAGTCAATGGAGTTGTCGCAACTCTCTCTCTATATGGCTCTGAGCTAGCCAGAGCTCAGAGCCACTCACAAGTCAGCAGCCTCTCCTATCATTCCTTGGAATGAGCAGCGAAAAGACCAAAGCAATTACGAGGAAAATGATGGAATTCATGGCCCTGGATGACCAGCTGTTCTCCATAGTTGAGGACAGAGGGTTCAGAAATCGGATACATTTCCTCGATACGGAGTAGGAGATACTTTCCGACGTCGCGTTGCCAGAGTAGATTAATCTCGTGTCATGTCACACACGCAGCCTGTTATCTGTCAACATTTGGGTACACAAATCTGGGAGAGGGAAGTGGGGTGCTGGATGGCAGAGGCAGGCTAATACTAAAAATAGTGGAAAATGACATCTGTTATATAAAGCAACTCATTTGCAGTTAATTGTTATTTCTCTTTCCAGTCACAGAGCACTTTATTTTGAGAGTTGTTTAAGTGAGAGAAGATCCTGTAACTTTGTGCAATTTGGGGAAATTGTAATGTTTAATAATTAATTTCATTATTAAAATAAAATGTTGCATTGAAGAAAGGTAGATTTTGTTTGTATATGTGGTCAATAATAGTTCTTAGAATTTTCCGAATCGCCAAGAAAATTGCAATCGGTGCATCTCTAATTGTAACGTGTTGCATCTCTTTTAAGCCGCACCTCTTTAAGATTATTATTATTGTAATAGAGTGATTATTATTTAGTAAAATATTAGTGGCCTCACATGCTTGACTTTTCAGTGAACAGGAAGCCAATCATATGGACTACTTTCTGCTTCTTTAATGTCTTTTAACATTATTGGACTTGACAGTAACGGCTATGACACACACAATAACACTCTTCATTAATGTGCTAATGATCAAGAGAGCTTTGGCTTCACTTCTGGGCATGTGGACTTCAATGTGCAACAGAAACAATGATTGAAGTGTTTTTGTTACTGGATTTTAAAGTAACCGTTTCTGGTCCAATTTTGGGCGGATGAAATTTCGGTGCTTTCTTATTATTTATTTGTACATTTCTTTGCAAATATATTTATTTTTAAATCATTTTAGACCCTCAACAAGAGACCAGTTTTGACATTGAAACGCCCAACGGATGTAGGATGGAAGTCCCGCCTTACAGGTAGAAGAGCCAATCACCTTTTAGAGACAAGCATCGCCTGTCAATCAACTCGAGAACGCGCATGCGCATTAATAAAACAAGCCGGGAAAATTGCGTTTATGTAGCTTTATCCGAGTTAAAGCAGCACATATCATTTAATATTTCAGTGTCTTCAGATATTACAGCTGAACACGTTTGAACACAGAATTAAATTGAATGACAGAAATATCCGTGTCGATGGGACATTTCACAGGGGCACGACTATATGATCTCAATTACTTCACTTATTTAAAAATGTCACATCAGATTCAAAAGAAGCAATTTTCCATCGCATTCACAACATCTCATATTCTGAATCTTCCATTAACCATTTTAGGGGGGTGCACCGTTCCCGGAGGTACTGCAATACCGGGTCGATGCGTGGAGTGGACGGAGCAAGCCCCTATTCCATCTCCCTAATCCAAAAATCAATTTAATATATGGTCCCCGGATAGGGGACGTATCAGATATTAAACTGATAAGAACAGA